>NC_072053.1:44564443-44738520 GCF_027791375.1 Indicator indicator
ATGAGTATATTGCAATATGATATATTGCAATCACTACTGACTTCAATTTTTCATCAATAACTTAATTTTTATTGTCCTCAGTGTCACAAAATTAAAACATACTAAGAATATGCTTAAGCAGTCAGTTTTCCAGAGGATGAGACACAGAGTTTGGTGGAATACTTAGATCTATGACTTTTGAATCTAGACTATTTTCCCATTTGAATACATCTACTGTAGACATGACTAGCTCATTTAGTTTGGTTTTGAATCATAGTTTCTTGCTCACTGCTCTTCTGTATTTTTAATTTATTCCTTCAGGTGTTACAACCCAGAAGACTTCTCAAAGTGCCTATGCAAACGCTGGTAATCATTTACAAATGCAAAAGCTACACAAAATGTAAAAGACAACGTGCACATTTTAAATTAGATATTTAATTAGATGTTTGACAGTGTCATCACATTTTAATATAATTTCTATGGGTGTGGTTTATGACAGAAATGCAGATTTTATTTCTCATAAAGCAAAGACTTGAAAGCTTCTAACCACCGTATATCTTTACTCCTAAATGGTAGCTGCACACCTCTCTGTCTAAGGGCTGAGCTATATCTGCTTATATCTAGTTTGAGTGATCTGAGGTACTAACAACTTAACTGTAAAAGAAAACTTCAAGGCCTGACTCTCAGATGGTGTAAATCAGTCTAGTAGCTCTGCAAACAGACACAGAATTACACCAGCAGAACAGTGCCTCTACTTCTTGATCCTTAACTACTACCTGCTCATAAAGACAAAGTTATATGTGAAGCAGGCTTGTTAGGAGACAAAATACAGAATTTTTATTACCTACAAAAGTACGCAAATTAACTGGTCTTTGCTAATGTTGGCACAAGCATGTCACTATAGAGTACAAGTGAAAGGTTTAACACTTACCCAAGCCAGCCCATACTAATATTAAATCCACCTTACTGCAATACATAAATCTTCCTTTCAAAACAAATGTAACTAATTTTTAATCAACTCTGAGCAGAATAAACTGTTAGGAACAAAAATTGCTTGAGATTTTGGGTAGCCTAGGATATTCAGCAGCATTGTTCAATTTATAATAGCATCACTTTCATGCTTCCTTTTCTGAACTTTCTGCTTTTGTATGACATACTAATCTAAAATGTTCCTTAATATAGTTTGGTGACCAATGAATCCCATTTATCAAAGAAATCACTAAGGATTTAATCAATTAGGATGCTTCTGAGAATGCCAATTTGTATGCTAAAACCACCTCCAAACATCTCCAAAAGAGGGAAACCAGCAGCTGCAGACTCATATTTTCAAGTTTGAGCAGCATATTTCAATCATGAAGCATAATGGTTAGAAAATAAGTAGCAACAAGTTTCAAAGACAGATAGAACGTAGAAGAGTTTCTGTTAGTTTTTTCAGTTACAAGTTCGTTAGCAATTATAGAGCATCATAGAATGAAGACACCTTAAAGATCATTTGGTTCCACTTCCAGGGTGGGGACACTTGCAACCTCTCTGAGCAACCTGGTCCAGTGCCTTACCAGCCACACAGAAAATAATTTCTTCCTAATACCTAATCTCAATCTACCCTCTCTTAGTTTAAAACTGTTACCCCTTGTCCTACCACTACACACTTTTATAAAGAGTCTCATCTTTCCTCTAAGCCCACCCACCCCTACACACTGGAGGCCTCAAAGCTGGACACGTAACTCCAAGATGGGCTCATGCAAGAGCAGATCAGGTGGTATAATCACCTCCCTCAACCTGCTGGCCACAGTTTTTTGGATGCAGCTCAAGATATAACTGGCTTTCTGTAACTGCACAATGTTGATTCACGTCCAGCTTTTTGTCCACCAGTATCCCAAAGTCCTTCTCAAAAGGGCTGGTCTCAATCTAGTCATTACCCTGCATTTGTGCTTGGGATTGCCCAGCCCCAGGGGCAGGACCTTGCACTTAGCTTGTTGAACTTCACGAAGTTTGCACAGCTCCACCTCTCAAGGCTGTGAAGGTTCCTCTCAGTGGCATCCCTTCCCTCCAGCATGTTGACTGCACCAATCAGTTTGGTCTTGCCTGCAGATCTGATGATGCCACACTCAATCTCACTGTCCAAGTCACTGACAAAGATGCTATACAGCATCAGTCCCAATATTGTGCCCTGAGGAACGTCAGTCATTGTGTGGTTTGATGGCCTCTTTGTGATAGACTACCTTCAAGGATGGTGACTGATAAAAAAAAAATCTCATTTTAACTTCAGTAAGAACTACTTGTATATGTGGAAAAAAATCCATAATATGGCACAAAAAATGGTTTTGCTCACCTTAGCTTTTTGAAAATATTCTCTATTTCAGGAAGAATCCTAAATGAAAGTTCAGTCAAATTACAAACTGAATTAATTTCTTGATGAATAATTCAAATACTACATATACATTCTCTTGAAATCCAGTGGTGTAATGCCTTTCATTTTACATTTTCCATTTTCTCCTTAGCATTTGGTAGTGGAAGGTTATCATCAACTTGTTTCTCATATGCCACTGAACTACTTTTAATCACTGTCAGTCAATAAATAATTAGTTGTGTAAACCTTTAATCTTCATAAATTAGTGCATTTGATTAAACAGGATCATTGCAATACACACATTGCAGTGAGTCCAAGGTTCTATGATCAGTTTTTACCTTGCATCTGGGAGGTAAAACACTGGACTTGATAATACATAAATAACCCGTTCCTTTCCTTACTGGCTCCATATTTAGAATGAAAGGCACACCAGGATTTTGGGCAATATATAGAAGGTGCAGACAGCCAACTGCCCGAATGGATGTAAGTCATAATGTCATTTTTAGTACTGTTCAGTCATTTTCAGTACTTTTCAGACATTTTTAGTCAATGTTAAAGATGCCAGATGTCTTTTAAAGGCTCTAGTATGTATCACATTGAGTTTGTTGTATTAGTTAAGAATGTGTCAGTTTTAGAATATATTCAAAGTGAATTCTGTGTGTAGGGGGATTAATTAAAGTTTATCTGGTTTAATTTATATAGTATCTGAACAATTTTGTCCATTGTCTAAATTTAGGGAAAATGAAGGAAATTTAGTCTGATGTAATAGTAGCTTCTAAATGCTAGCATTATCAAAAATCTTCCTGTGTTACACAAAAGTTGCAAGCCAAATGGAATACAAAGGCATCCTTCAAATCTCAGGAGCAGAGAACAAGAGCTTTTACATAAAATGCAGGGAATTTATGAGAAACAGACATGTGCTAACAACCAGCTTTTGGATGGTAACACTAAAGAAAGTGATCAAAATGAGTGGTAATTCCTCCACTGGAAGGTCAGGAGACTCGTGCTGGCTGAAATGTGATGATAATACCACTAGTATCTAATGAAACTCCAACCATCAGCAAGACTAAGGACTGAACAATCTTGAACGTGTGATTAACCTCTTGAATCTCAGAAATAGAGCATGTAAGTGCTCTTGTTTACCTCATTATCATCTTTGACATTTCTCCAAATAAGAAAAGTGGGGTTTTTTGTGGTGTTTTTTGTTGTTGTTGTTTTTTTATCTCAAGGATTCTCAGAAACATAGATCAAGTTTAATATTACATAAAATATCACATGCAGACTAGTATAAACTGTGTGAGAGGCACTAAGCCTTTAGTCTGAAGAAAAGAGTAGGGTTCCAGGCTTTTCAACTGATATAGTGCATCAAATCATATAATCTTTCCATATGCCTTCATAATCTTTTCAGTTTCCCTTTTACAAACAGTGATAAAGTGATACATCTTCTTTTGCAAGAAATTCAAATATTTGTCTATCAGTTTAAGTCCCCTGAGCAACAGATACAGATTAACTTGAATCCTTATACAGGACATACAGAATGTATTAGAAAAGTAACAAGAGGCAAGATGAAACAATAGACATGTAAAGGAAGTAGAGGTGTAAATTATTTAAGATTAGGAGAAATAAGGGCAGAGGTAATGAGGCCAGCACTGTCTGCTGGAAGGGTGCTTCTGAATGATATTTTCTAGCGTAGGGATGTTATGTGGATCTTTTTTCATTGGATATCTTCTGTTCGATTGCATACAGTTACATGGGATGATACTGACAACTGCAGTGGTTATTTGAGACTCTGGCTCCAAAAGTGTGCTTAGTCTAAAAAGTGCACCAAATATCCAATATCAGGGAAAAAAGAATTGTCAGGCCTTATGGAAAGTGCTCCACTATAACATTTATATTGTAAGAACTGGAAAGATTATTTCTGTTGAGTCAGATAATGTTTAACAGGTATTGTCTTTATAATGAGTTTTCAGTTATTTCTGACTTCCTTTTTATTTTACTCACTTAAAAGATATAGATGCTGGTTACTGGTTTTAGGAAAATGAATAATCAGGAAAGAAAAAGCTGTTGTAACAGCAACACAGGAGTAGTTCTTTACAAGTCCTTGAGTGTTCATTTTGAAGGATGATTGCTTTTATTGGAAATGTGAGCAAAGTCCCGTTATGTCTAGGGTACTGTAAGAGCTTTCCAACATACAAAATGATTTGTGTGTGCGTTTTGCATATACAACTGGGGAGATACATAAGGTTAGGCACTTAATAGCATGTTTACATGTAAATCTATGCATGCTCTGAAATGTTTTTGTAATCTAATGCTGGACAAGCATTTTCTGGGTTTTGGCAAATGTTATTTTTCCTCTATTTTTCTGCCTTGTTACGCCTAAGCAGTAAATCTTCTTTTTAAAATGCAAGATGTTTACTTCTTCTGCTGCTTTGCCTCTTTCTCAGGAGTAAAATCAAACCAATTCTATCATATGTTAAGCACTAAACGCCCAGCAGGCAGAGACACTAGTTCAGTATCACAAGGACTGAGTTCTGTACGTGTTCACTAGCTTACTACACCATCTCTGAAATGACAGAACTGTATCTCCCAAAGATGATAGCACCATGAGTGATTTTATGCTGTTAAAGATGTGCCCAAAGGATACTCATAAATGCAGGAATAGCTTGCATAAGTAAGTAATAACACTAGTTTATTTAATTCCAGTGTGAAAGGGAGGGGAAGGTTGCATTTTACTCATGTAAACCACTGCTGTATAATTTCCTTTGGTGCTAGATGCTAATGTGTTGTGCTTACAGAATGGCTAAAAGGCAACATCTGAAAATTTATAAACATTAAAAACATACATTTATTTGAAAGGTTAGACACAAATACTGCAGGTATACATCTTTTACGTGAACCCAGATGATATGTCTTATCACTGCCTTAGCAAAACCAATTCATTTTCGCTATTTCAAAATTTGTATTTAGGGCTCCCCCTTCTCTCCCCTACAGCATCACACACTCTCTGACCTGTGTAGAAGCACATAGATAATTGTAGCAAATTAACTCTAAATTCTCAAGCATTTCTACTGCAAAGCTACAACAAACTTCACAGACAGGCTTTTAAGGAGATAGTTCTCTTAAAAGATGACTATCAAAGTGAAGAGAGACTATGCAAAGAAACTTGTGCCACAGAAGAAAGAGCTTTAGCCACTTGTTGCCATTGCTATCTCATGGCCTGAATGTTCTGTATCTGATGGTGTACTGGTTTGAACCACATAATACGTATATACATATATATCTGTATGTTTCCCACTGTCAGAATAATGAATTCATGACTGCGAAACATACAGCTGTGCATTCGTGTCCCTGGAAACAGGGGGACAGGTCACATTCTGGCTTTTCTGGGCCTTGAGTGGGCAGCTGTGTTTTTGCCTGTTATGGGATTCAGACAGGTATTCCTTTTTCTTTTCCTTCTGTTCTCTACATATACTGGTGTAATCTGATACCTTTGTAGTAAGGGAGTAAAATATGCTGTGTAAATCAACTGAAAACTCTTTCTTGTCTTTTTCCCCTCCCTCCCTCGCTTTCTTATCTCCTGGTAAGAAGAGAGGAGACAGGAGGGGAAGAGGGGGAGTTTTGCCTTTGCACTAAACCCAACTCCCACTCATTCACTACCATGCCTGCAGAAAAAAGCCAACAGCCAAGAGCCCAAAATGTAGTAGCAGCAACCAGAACATGAAGTCTCCCATGTTGCAATCCGAACTTAAACCTCGTAATACTTTGCTCCGGTTAACACCTTCATTTTTTTGAAGCTGGCATGACTGCAGCTGGTTGATTCTACGATTCTATGATATGAATAACAGCAGTAGATTCAACTTAATCCACGACAGGTGGTCTGGACCTCTCATGGCCTGAAAGTTTTCTTTTTAGTGCATAAACTCTGCAGCAAGGTACAAAAGTTCAGATCCTCAGTTGATACTGCTGAAGGTCTGTCTCAACATTTGATTGCCATAGAAAATTAAGCATGCTTTTTCTTAGCATATCAAAATGATAATGCAGTAGAAGCACTTTTGGGTAAAACAAAGGACAACATACAGTGTTTTATTTTTTGTCTTTCTAAAGGCAAATGTTGGCTCTGACTGGACTAATGTTCCTACAGTGTTCCTACTTATTCAGCCTCCTTGGAACAAAGCAGACTTGGGCAGGTCCAAACAAACTTTTATGGTAAGAACTAGAAAAGATTTACATTAATCTTATGTAAATTCATGCAGACTTAACTATCTTTTGAAGTCAGCAGCACAATATTACTTATTTTCTGTGATGTAATTTATTTTGTATGAAATAGTAAACATGGGAAAATCTCAGAAAAAGAACAAGGGAGAAAGCTGACACAAAGCCATTCAGGGAGTTGCTTGAGCTGTTTACAAAATCTGAAACTCAAACCTCCCAGAACACACAGCTTCAGATAAACCTCTGTTTTTGAATGTTGACATTCAGTCAGTTCTTTGTACCTTACACTAGCATAGAGAAAAAACATGAAGAGTATATTTCAGCATCTAATGACATGACGTAAAGAAGCTGATTAACTATTCCATCTAATAACATGATGCAAAGAATGCTTTCTTCAAACAAGGCCCCTCCCTATTCCTTTTCTGACAAAACAGAGTTCTGGTCAACCTCTATTGAATTAAATTGCATAATATAATTACATTACATTAAGGTAATTCTTTCAGTCATTAACATTGTAAGAACTGAGGATAAACCATGCTGTCTTCTTCTGGCTTTAACATCTAACTCTGGGTAGAGGGTCTATTTACTGGTATTGAAAGTGAAAACTATTATCCTTATTCCAGTTGCAGAGTTGTCTGTCGGAGTATTGTAACAGAGTTAGCTAATTACATAGTGGTTCTGGAGCTGTTTTTAGAAGCAATGATTAAATTGGAAGGGCAATTTTCACCTTCATGAACTAATAAACTCTTTGTAACAGGTGAACTGCAGGTGAATAACTCTTGTCTTGTTCAGCTGAAGATGACTGTATCCAAGTGTGCATAATTTGAAAGGCATAATTTTGGAAATTCCAGATTTCTCTGCTACACAAATAACTCCTGAGAAACTTGTGTCTTGACATTAGCTCTGTCATGCTAGATGCAACTGCATTTTCTTCACTACATCTTGACAACAGCTGAATAAAATGAAGTTACTGAGACAGTAATCCTGCATGGAGAGAGGCCTGATCGTAGAAATCAGTGACATGCTAGAAACGCTGAGCCAGTAACAGTGCACACAAAACCAGGCAGCTTGAGCAGATGAGGCAGTAATCTGACCTCCAACACACACACACACATTCATGCACACACAGCCTCCCAAAGAAAAAGAAAAAGACAGAAAAAAATGTCAGAATGTGATAGCATTTCATTAAGCTAGTTTTTGAGGTGAGAACTTACATAACTGTTGGATCATTGATACCAAACTAGCATACCAGTGCAAAACCATTTCTCATGCTTATGACCTGTCCCTTAAAACCAAACTACTAAAAAACAGGCTCTGATCATTCAGTGAGTGAAAGGGATTCTAACATTTCCAGATATTAATTAATTAGCCAAAACTTTCTGAAAAGGAGCCTATTGCCTTAGCATCAAATCAACAAAACAGAGATATTGTCTCTCAGAGACAGAAACTTGGATACTGACCTCAGGCAAACAAGTGAACATTTCTGAGCCAAGAACTTTAAAAAGGTTTATTCCTTAGCACTATTACAGAAAGGTAGCTGTATTTACGGGACAACCACACAAAAAACCTGTACCTTGGCAGCAGTCCAGCAACTGAGAACTGCTAAGTCAGTGAGTTCAGAGAGACCAGTTACTTGTCTGTTCAGGAATGGTCAGCAGTAGTAAGGTGAAGAAAATGCAGACACTGAAGCTCTTCAGCTGCCCTCTAAGAGTAGAGACAGCAAAGCTATTTTAAAACACTCCATATCTTTGCTGATCACTGAAATAAAGATCCATTCAAGGTAAAAGAATCTCAGGTGAGAAGAGAAAATGCAGCAGATGCTTGATTTCAGGTTTACCAAAATTTAGAGCCTATTTACTAGTAAAGGGAGCACCACTGTCTGAAGGAATGTTTGTTGAGTCTGGAAATAATCTTAGTTTTCATTTTCATGGGAAGTTTTCCTTTTCATATTCCTTATTTCTTATTCTTACCTCTAGCTCCTTCTTCCCTCCTGGATAACACCAGAGAACCTGCCATTAGCTTGAATTAGTTGCAGAGAGGATGAATTCATCAGTTTCCTATGTTCATTTGCAGTAACATAGTAAATTACTGAAAGGAAGGTGGTGACTTCAGAAAAAATATTTCTGTGTTCCACTCAAACTTGCACATGCCACAGTAAGCATACACGTGTACACATGTACACACATGTATATTTCCTTGACTTTCCTTCGTCCTCACACAATGAATCCTGCCCTAACACACAATATGATGCTGTTCAATACAGCATTATACTCAAAGTAATATTTACTGGCCTGTCCTTCTCTGCTTGATTTAACAAACTACAGAAATCCTGCAACACTCAATTATTTTCTGACTTCCATGTAACCTGTACGTTCACTGAGGGAAATTTTACACAGAGGTTTACTAGTTTGGGAATACAAGAAAACAGGTAACATGGCTCACATCCAAGTGGCAGAAGTGAAGACCAGCTTGCCTGTAAAGTCAAAAAGTCACGTAACTAGCATGCAGGTGTGGTTATCCCTTAACTTTTACCATATCAGTTTCAAACAAGGCATGATGTATTCTCTGTAAATAACAATTAACTTTTTTATTAACATAATATTTTCCTTCTTAGTAAATAATAATTCATATCCATAATACATGGTACAGTGAGCAGGGTGTATAATTGCATATATTTTACAGAAATGGGGATATATATCACCAAGCTCAGATTCGGACTGGGCAAAACAAAATTGCAAAAATCCAGAACGCATTTTCCAGAAGCTATCTGAGACCGCTAGTAAACCCAGCAGTGTACAGGCTGTGCTTATGTGAACCTTCATTGTCCAGATGCCAGAGGAATTTAAAAATTATGAGAAAACGTTTTTTGTCTGGAAGGAAAATTAGAAATGACAGAGGCACACAACTGGAGACTTTATGATTTATTTGTGCTGCACATTCAATCAAATGCCCCTAAGCTGGTTCTGCCAACCACTCTGTGCACGGAACCACAGTGGCAAGCCAATTTTTATTCATCTGTCCTGCCACACATATCTGCAGCAGCTTCAGCAAGCCCCAGACTGCAAGCCACAGCAGCCTGTGAGCAACTGCCTCTCACCCCGAACAGGGAACAGGCTGCTTGAAAGTGAAAGCGAAGTGGCAGCTGAGCCGTGCTGGGAAATGAACCCTACTGAGCCGCTCCATGCATCCAGGAGTGGCAGCCAGTGAGAACCTCCAAAGAAACTGCTTTGTTTCCCTCCACCTTGATGCTCGTTTCGACCTGTGAAGTTCTGGCAGTTTAGGTTGGGTGCCTCCTGTTACTGCCACATAAGTTACAACTCCAGTGTCCCAGGTTTCCAACCCAATAAGGTGGACACAGGAAACCCATAAATCCTGTGCCCTATCAATCCATCTGCAAAGTCATTCTCTTCCTCTCTCTTCCTTCTCTGCTCCCATGGGAGATGCTCTCTTATCGGGTAATGGTGGGGGAGTATCTCAAAGCGCCTTAGGCCTGTCTAGGCCTAATGCCAGGAGGAGAAGGTGGGGGACAGTCTCAGACCTGTCCAGCCTGAGATTAGCATAGCATTGGGGATGGGGGAGGGGGGAGAAAAAAGAGCCCTGGGGGTGTTGGGTATACCCTCAGGTGGGGAGAAGGGAAGAGCTGGGAAGTCTTTCGGTGTTATGTAAGGGACTCTACGCTTTGGGATATCTTTGCCACTATGCTTGTAGTTTTTGTAGTTTCACCAATTGCTTTTCCATTTAAACTTTCCATTAGTCTTCAATCCGTTTGTGTGAGTGTCATTCTTTTGTCCCTCTCGAGGCAAGAGAGGATCTGTCTCTGGCCCTAAACCAGCACAGAACTGCACAGAAAGGACTTTGTTGATTTAAGGGAACCTGAATCGCTAACAACTGCCAACAAACCGGCTACCCTGGGCACTGCAAGCATGTGAAATGTAGCTCATCCAGCTGGTATACAGGACTTTCCCAACCTATGAGAAAGCAATGCCCTGACCAAAGCAGCCAAAGAGCTCCTGAATTGCACCAGCACCCCCTGGGAAGTAGTGGTAGAGAAATCATCTCCATACACAGAAGCTGACAGTGCGTGATAGGAGTGCTAGAACTTTACATTAAACAGCATCCTCAAGCAGAGATTGCTTCATAATGAAGAGCATACAGAATCACAGAATCATTAAGGTTGGAAAATACCTTTAAGATCAAGTCAAACCATAACCCAACTACCATGACCGCTAAACTATATCATGAAGTGAGACATACAAGCTTCTTGAATACCTTCAGGGACGGCTACTCACCACCTCCCTGAGCAGCCTGTTCCAATGCCTGACAATACTGTCAGTAAAGGAATTTTTCCCAACATCCAATCTAAACTTCATGTGACACAGCTTAAGCACATTTCCTCTCATCCTATCTCTAGTTACTTGGGAAAAGAAGATTATACAAACCATTATTTTGTGAATTAGCTTTATTTAAAAACTTGAAATAATGGAATATAAAATAACGAGAATATTATTTTAAAACCAAAGCAAAAAAAAAAAAATCACAAACAAACCCCCCAACAAATAAACAACAACAAAAACTAACAAAACAACCCCCCCAACAAAAACCCCAACACAAAATTCACAATCCCTAAAACCTTCAAAATCATCAGTTTTCCATCTTTTGAGATTTTTAAATTTTTTTACCAAAACTACCCAATCCTTCTTTTTCCATAGCTTTAGTAGTCTAAAAAATGAAAAATCATAGTTCATTACAATAGACGTGAATTTCTGAAAATTACAACACAGCTACACATTCAATCTTGTCTGCCTTTGTTAACAAGCTCTGTTTCAGTTTGTCTTCCACCTGATTCTGTAATCAGATATCTCAGAGTATTGCAGAAATGGCCAGAGAAAGCTAAATTCAGTATGCACAAAAATGATGCAACACAGAAAGGAAAAATTCTGAGTAGTACAAGTTTACACTTTTCCAGGATATACCCAACTGTGGAGGAGACATGGCTCTGCAAACCAGAAACTATTAAAATGGTAGGAAGAATCCAGCCAACTCATCAAATAACCTATAACAGATGAAGCAAAAAAGAAGACAGTGCATGGTGTTAAACTCTTAAGTGGCAAACTTTAGCAAAGAATTTTTTCCATGGGCTGTGAACCAGGAAAACACATAATCTACTCTGAATCTTGAAGGCAGCTAGAGAACGACAGGCCATTATATCTGAACTGGTTTTAGTTGGCATACGTTAGGCTAAAAATTTAAGTTGTTGTGACAAGTTTAAAGGCAAGCTAGGCTACCTTATGAGAAATAGAGGACTCAGTGGAAGAGCCTAACACCAGTCTGAGTTTTAGCAGAAGTCATGCATAGTGCAGCTTCACGTGATAACAGATAGGTGACCATGTCTATGTGCGAAAAGCCAACAACTTGTTTGGAAGACTGCTGTGTTTCACTTGTGCTGGGTTCTCCCCTCTTCACTGCTTATCAGAGACTGTTGGTCTAGGGAACAGTATAGGGACACAAATAATAGCAACATGGCTGCAGCCCATGCGGATTTGACTATAGCATGTGAAGAAATCTGCAAACCCCAATATCCTACAAGGTCTTCTCACAACTATTAGACAAGGTTTCAAACTACATAGGTTATCAGCAACCAAAGAAAATAAATCAGTCTTTTCCAGCAGCATGCAGTCATTTCTCTCTGGTCAGAAACTGTTGCATTTTAGCTACCTGGACAAGCTGGCAGCAATACAGTTTGCATCCACTTAGAAAACAAATGCTGTAAATAGCAGAGCAGATGATTAACATGTAACTTGCACAAGAAAATTTTGTAGTATTTCAGTATCTTTATTTAGAAGTTATCTGATACTGTCACATATGATAAACTCCTCAACAACTTTTTCTCCTCAACACAGCCTTTTCATGGCTCCTTTCAGCATAGAGAAAAGGGGTTGAGAGCATGGCATTGTCATGGAGAAAACTTTGTTCTTGCATCTGACAATCTCTTTTAACTCTTGTTCTGCAATACATGAACTTGTTGACTACCCAAACATATTGCAGTTTGCTGCACTGAACCCATAGGTTTAGGGCTTAGCATGTACTGAGGTGCATTCTTCCACCAGCTGGCCAAAATGTGGGGAAGAGAGGTGAAAATCTCCAGTGCTAGTGAGGTACAAGTCAGTCAAAAAGCTGTTATAAATATCCAGTACATCGAAGTCCAACCACAGGTTTGTACCAAACTTGGTATTCATTAGGGCAACTGTGGAATGGGAAAGTGGTAAGACTGTGAACAGCATTTTGTTGCCTCTCATCCCATGCACAGTGAATGAATTTACTGCTGTTCTATTTTGTTATGATTGTGTCATTTTTGAGTAGCATTGTTGATTGATCACTAGGAGTAATGATAAATAATGAAGCAAATTACAGTGGTCAGAATGAATCCATTCTGATTTCAAGAAGAGATTGCATACAGAAGAAGTGCAATTAAAATAATTTTTTGATTCTCCCCTTGGCCTTGCTTGATCTGCAATGTTTTTTCACTTTGAAACTGATGGTCTTTAGACCAAATCTGCTCCTGCTTTAGAAAAAAAATCATCTGAAGTATTTAATTCAAATTGTAAAGTCAAGATTACACCTGGGTCCAAAATTTAAAGCATCACAAGATTATTTTATTTTTCGCTAAAATGCATCAACTTCAAAGCAAATAGAAAAACATCACTGTTCCAGTTGGGCCTTGTCATGGTGCAAAGAATCAATGCTAATCACCCCCTAAATGCAAATATCTCAACACAAACCACACTACATGAAAACAGAGCTTATTTTTCTACATTGATATGTTTTTTCTTCATGTAAGAACCAAGTCTATTGGTCAAATCAAAAATCTACCTGAATAGAAAAAAATAACACTTTTAGTACAGAAACAGCATACTAAAGCAGGAAATCTACATTTCTTACTCTGTTGGATACACCATGAAATTATGAGATGAGATTGCAAAGTAACACCAATCCCAGCTCCATGAAATATGTAAAAAGCAATGGGTTAGTATGGAAGATAGCACAGGATACTAGTCATAGTTTCCCCCGTACTCAGTACTGGTGAGGCTGCGCCTTGAATATTGTATTCAGTTTTGGACCTCTCCAATACAAAAAGGACATTGTGGTCCTGGATAAGAGGAGGCTGAGGGGAGATCTTATTGTTGTAAGGAGGTGGGTGTCTGTCTCTTCTCCCTAGTATCAAGTGATAGGATGACAGGAAATGGCCTTAAATTATGCCAAGGGAGTTTTAGATTAGCTATTAGCAAAAATTTCTTTACTGAAAGAGTCACTGTCCCTGCACACATGGCACTTCAGGACATGGTTGAATGGCCATGGTGGTTTTAGGTTGACAGCTAAACTCGATCTTACAGGTTTTTTTCAATCAGAACAAATCTATGATTCCCAGTGAGGAAATAATGAGGTTCAGTATGCTGATTACAATATAGTTTTTCAACATAATATATGATGTGTAGTCATGAAGTCTTTTTTTTTAAACCAATATTCCACATAGGATGAAGCCAGAAAATGGTCATTTAAAACCTCTAGTCTTGGCAAAAAAAAGATGACTCACAGTTTAAACATCACAAATAACCTAAAATGTTTTCATTAACTGCTAAACAAATAACCAATACTAACATTATATGCAAGGACTGACAACGACTGTAGTACTTCAGCAACTGTTCTTCTATCTTTCTCTACTCTTACTTATGCAATGCTATAAGCTTGAGCCATGAAAACAAATACAATGTAAATGTCAAAGTCAAAAATATAACATAACCTAAGGATCGGACTCATTATTTTGAAAGTGTAATTGAGCATAAGAACCTTGTTGAGGATTGTGTCTTGTCTTGTAATTTATCAGGAGACAAGACTGAACAGAAAAGTTATAGTAGTAACTGCATACTCAAAAGTAGAACAAAAAAGAAACCAGGAAAAAATGTATTTTTTTTTTTAACAAGATGCTGGTGTTTTGTGTATTCCTGTTACCTTGTGGTTGCTTGAACTCCATGATTCAACAATCCCAACGTAAAGGGTAATCCTGCAAATTTCATCTATCTCTTTGTACCTCTTAAGCTGATGAAAGTTGTGGGATTTTTTTTTTTTTGGGACAACTCAAGTTTCATGCTTATGCATAGACTGTCAATTCTTATGTTTTAATGCTCCTCCTATATTTAAAAAGAGATCCTTTATCTCATTAAAGGCCACATTCCTTAATGATTTTACCAGAAGCCTTGTCAGACTGACTTACTGTGCAAGGCTGAACTTGGCTTTTGCAAAGGTGAGTGGATTTCCTTCATAAAGGGCACGATTTGACAAGCAGTTCATGTTGTTAAGTTCAGAATTACAAGCACATCCTCTAGAAATAATAAAGAGCGTTAAACCTTTTTAGTAAGAAAAGGCTCTAAGGTGATTGATGGGGCAGATATAAAGCATTTGCTTGATCAAATATTAAATGTACATTGCTCAGCTGTCTTTTGTCTTATTTTATTAATTACCAATGTGATTTAAAATAAAACACAAACTGCACCCACATAATAATTGCTTGAGATGATGTTCAGTGTCAGTTACATGAAAACTGATTACATTACTTAGTTTGCCTCTGTTTTATGCCTAAAACTGCCAAGTAGTTCTGGATTGAATGTCCAGTTTTGGCTCAAAGTAGAAACATGTCAGAGGCATATCTAATCTGCAGTTACTGGCTTTTATTACACATAAATGGTCTGACTGATTTTTGGAATGCAATTTCTTCTTCCATTTGTAGCTGTTCTGCAAACCACAGGAGTGCTAGGAGACTAAAGCCTCACCTGCTGGAGTCCTCTGTTCTACCAAAATTTCATTTGATTTCTTAGCTTTACCTGATGTAACCTCTCATGGTTCATTTGAACTTGTTTCATAAGATGTTCCTTTGGGGGCTTGATGTTTGCAGCTTCAGCAGACTGTCTTGATTGGGCACATTACGTACTGTCCAAACAAATTGTTGTTCCAACAACTGTTTTCTCAAATTCCCTCCTAATGAATTCTTATGGTGGCTCAAATTTACAGCTGACATGACAGCAAGGTTTAGAGATCTCAAGTGGAATTTGCTTGTGTTTCTCAAACTCCAAGGTGGCAATGCAGAAGTGACTACAGCACAGATGTACTGCATACATCTTCACAGGACTCAGAAATTCATGATAAATCCCTCACCAACCGACATTTGAAACCTATAATGAGCTATCAAAAACTCTCCAACTACTTGTCAGGAGTTGAAGTTACCAGAATTAAAGCTGCTATTTAAGGCTTGAGCTGTGCTACATCTAGGAGCCTGAGGTTGCACCCTGCTTTGACTCATCCCTGTGCTTTTCTTGGGATGTTGATGGACCCTGTTAGCAGCACTCAGCTACCTACTCTGGTCAGACTCTGCAGGACTGTGTCCATCAGTGTAAACATGGCCTGTGCTGGAGTAAACATCAGCTCCCAGCTCAGATTCCCTAATGGGAGCACAGATTGCTGCTTTCTGACAGTGTCTATTCATTTTTATATCTTATCACCACACATTTCTGCTAATTAATGACAAGCCATGGCAAAGAAATAATTATTAGAGCCTTGAAACAAGTTTGCCACTCATAGAGCTTTATTTAAAAGTCTAATAAGAAATAGTAAATTCTTCAATGTATTGTTAAGACAGTCACTTTATTGTCTTTTTCCACTTTCTCTGTAATTTTTCTGCTGCAACACTAACCAGTTCAAATTTCTTTGGTCTCATTATGTAAGTCTTGATGTTCCTCTGTGATTTGTCATCATGTGCTTCCTATATTTATCTGATTTCAGACCTCCTACAACAGTTGGGAAGGGCAGTGCACTTCTAAAACACTGAGCACACCTAGCACAACCAGGAGAGAAGAATGCACTGGACTGCATACACAGAAAGGAGACAAGTACAGAATCAGGTGAGACACAGCACAGAGTGAACACAAAGAAGTTACAAAAACAGCACAAAAACAGCATATCAAAAAGCCTATTCAGGTATACAAAATAGAAACTGAAATGTCTTAATGTTTTGTGACACTGGAATTCCTGGTTCTTTTGATAACTACTAGACACTAAGACAATATCCATTCGAATCTTTAAGTAACACAGAGGCAGCCAATACTTAAAGCTGAAGTAAAGAGAGATGTAAGATACAAAGACAATCCTTGTACAGTGATCTGGCCTGTTATTTCATGACGTGAAGACAGTTTTTGCTAGTAGAGTGAAAGATACTGTGGTGACCCTGCAGAAGCGTTCTTTCAGCCAGGATTCTTAAAAATTACTACATTTGGGCACTACAGCCAGTCCTCAAAGCCAAAAAAATAGTGCCTGCTGTGAGTACCTACTGTAATTCTTGAACATCAGAGCAGACTTTCTGCCCACAGTCCAGCATAAGCATTGGTATTTGCTCGGTGAGAATTTGACAGCAATGTCTGTATTCATGATATGCCCTTGAGCAAGGAATAATGCACCCATTAGGTGTGTAAAGTACTTCAGTCTCTTCTGTAGCTCAGTAAAAGGGGTTTCTAAGCAGGAGTTGGCAATTGCACCAAATTACATATAGTTGTTCATGATGAATTTAATATGCAGGCTAGAGTTTGCTAGTAACTCAGCTGAGACCACTACAGTTATTTAAGTTTTGTTTGGCCTATGTCCAGTACTTTACTCACTGAACTACAAAGTCTTTGGAGATTTGGAGATCTCAAAATATCTAAGTTCTAAGACAGAACCTTCCACACAATCAATGGAATTAGTTTTATGCATTTTGCTTTGTCCCTCCCATTTGGGCCACTCAGAGGGACAAGGCTTTGTGGTACACTCTGAAATCACACCATCACCTATCTGTCTAACACAAATTGCTACAAGCCTCCAAAACTGGTTTTAAGAAGACTGAAAGAAAAAAAAAAAAAACCAACAAAAACCAATTTAATTCAACAACAGTGAGAGACTTATGGGGGTTTCTCCCTTTATCTTCATGTCGCAGTAGCAATTATTAAGTAATTGATGAATTTTTGTTTAGGAAAGAATCACTGGTTAAAAATGTAACTTTCTTTTTCATTCTATTTCTTTCTTCATTTATACTGAAAACTACATCACAGAAAATAGAACTGCAGGAGGCTTCGACTAGGTTGCTATCCAAGAAGAAGCAAAAAGAGCCTAAGCAGCAAGGCTTCAAACTGAAGGTTCTTCAGATGAAAAATACTATTTCCAGCATTCATTTGGTCCCCTTATTGTATGTTTCTCCTTGTCTGCTTGTTTTGTAGGGTTGTAGTACTTCTGTGCACCACTGGCCTGTGCACCCTGGTTCCCAGTGGTTCAGGGGTTCAGTCAAACCCTAACAGTTTCTCTCACTCTCAATCTGTGTGTGGGAGGCTTGCTTGTTAAACAGGCTGTCTTGAACCAGGGCAACCGGCAAGTTGGGGTAGTGTTTTTTTAATTTGTTTTGTTTCTTTTCAGACAGAGCAACCACAGTGGAAGACCTCTTTTCTGGTTGTTTCAGATCACCTGCTCTGCAAACACGGAAAAATCATTTAACTAATATATGCCTAAATAACACTTAGTCTCTTTGGAAAGTGATTTGTGATTTGCAGAAGGAAAAGAATTATAATATTTCCTAGGCTTTCTGCTAAATTGGCAGGCAGAAATCAGCCTGCTCATGCAAAGCTACCATAACTTTCAGTGGATAAAATCTACATACTGGCAAAACAGCTCTTTAGGACATTTTGGCCCTTCAAGGTCAGTAAGAAGTTCCCAAGAGGTCTGTAAATGGTCAGAGTTTTGCTTCTAATGTTTGGTGTCCAGTGAGAATGCAGGAAGCATGCGCTGTCCATTGGCCCTTAACTGATTTCACAGCTGTCTTTGTTTTGACATTTCCTCTTCACATACTCTATTTACATGACTAGTAAATCAAGACGTGAATAGTAACAGTGGCATCTTAAAATGACTCCCCACTTGGTGTGGACTTTATAGCATAGAATCATAGAATTGTTAGGGTTGGAAGGGCCTCAAGGATCATCTAGTTCCAAACTCCCTGCCATGGGCAGGGACACCTCACACTAGATCAGGTTGCTCAGAGCCATATCCAACCTTGCCTTAAAAACTTCCAGAGACAGGTCTTTATCCACCTCCCTGGGCATCCTGTTCCAGTGTCTCACCACCCTCATGGTAAAGAATTTCTTCATAACATTCAATCTGAATCTACCCACTTCTAGTTTTGCTCCACTCCCACTAGGTCTATCACTACCTCATATCCTAAAAAGTCCCTCCCCAGCTTTCTTGTAGGCCGCCTTCAGATTCTGGAAGTGACAATAAGGTCACTTTGGAGCCTTCTCTTCTCCAGACTGAACAGCCCCAACTCTTTCAGTCTGTCTTCACTAGAGAGGTGCTCCAGCCCTCTGATCATCCTCATGACCCTTCTCTGGACGTGTTCCAGCATGTCCATATCCTTCTTGTAATAGGGGCTCCAGAACTGGATGCAGTACTCCAGGTGGGGTCTCACCAGAGCAGAGAGGGAGAATATGTCACAAGAAAAAACAAACCAACCAACCAAACCAAACAAAAACCAAAACCAAAACCAAACCCAAAACCAAACCAAACCAAAAACAAAAAACTAAACACCAACCAAACAAAACCAGCCAACCAAACAAACAACACACACACAAAAAACATAACCAAAAAACCCAAACAGAACAAGTGAGCTGTCTCATTTTTATAATACACACTAAAGTCAAGAAGAAAATATCTAGCAGTAGCATGGTGTGGCAGAAGATAGTGCCAGTGGAATTCTGTTAAGTGAAGCTCATTCATGCTCAAAATAAGTGTTTTCTATTAACAGTCACTCTGATACTGATAAGAAATATTCACTGTTCTCTTTATAGCATGACAGTGAACTCCAACAACATACACCACTTTAGGAAGATGATGGCACACCTAGTCTTTTGACCCTTTTCCCAAATCATTATGTGATATGGAAGATCCCTATGCAAAAAAGAAAGGGAGGAGTGTGTGGGGTGGGTGTGGTAAAAGTGAGCAATTACTCCACTGAAAACAAGCACAGTTTTCATATACTGTAGCCACAAGACTCTGGATGATAATATATGACTTTTTCATACAATTTTGCCAACAACAACCCTTTGATTTGTTGTCAAGGGAAGTCTATTAGGCAGTAGTAATGTGATCTTCACATGCTGTTTGCCCATTTTTAGAGTGCACTGCCGCAATACTCAGCACCTGCTAGTGTTCAGAAACAGAACAGTACTGTAACTTCAGCAACAGAAGTTAGGAATTTAGTTTTTAATACATTTAACAGTTTTCCTTTTTCTGTAGGGAGGATAGATTGGCTGGAGGTCACATGCCTCTCAGCACAGAAAGAAGCTCATGTTTGGTTTATGTGAAGGTGCAATATGACTGCTAAGTAAAATTACAGAGTTGACTTGGAAAAAAGAACAGAACACAAAAAGAATTCCTCCAATGTCAAAGAAACATGTGGAAAGTAAAAAATGTGTAAAAGCTCCCTAACGTAGTAGAAGAAAGCTTCATATAAAATACTGAAAACACTCTGTGATAACTGAGCAGTATGGTACCATTTTAAGCACACATTCCACTAAAAACTATGCTTCAAATTAATAACAGAAATAATTTTCTTACTTAAATTGCAATTCAGTCAGAAGTACAGAGTTTTAGATTTTAATACATATTTTATTTCCGCACCCCGAAGTATTTAGCAGACTATAGTGAATCAAAAGATCCTTACTAAAAATCACAGAAAGCATTGAGGTGCTAAGTGTCTTGTTTATGTTCAGGTATGTTATCTAAATAAGAGGAAAAATATAGAAAATAAATACTGTTGATAGCTTGCCTTCCACACACACCCCTTAATAGCATAAGAGATATGCAAAGAATGGTTCATTTACTAATCAGCCATGGAGTTTTTTTGGCAGGACTTACAAAGTAACTGAATGATTAACTAATATATGAAGTCACATGCTTTCATATCAGGAAGAACTACCGACAGCTTCTGAAGAATGTCATTAGCTCCCGCAGAAGAAATATATTGCACAGGACAATGCTATGAAAGGGAAATATATTAAGAAAGCCTATTTTCTGGAGTACTTCTCCTGTACTCTTTTCTCTTCTTGCAAAATGTCAACAATATTTATATATACTTCTAGCTTTTTGTTCCATTATGCTATTATTTTTAAACTATCTAATTTGTATTTTTTAAGCATTTTATCATAGAACTGTGTAAAAGGTCAGAGAAGAACATACCAAAGGATCATTTGCTACTTAGGAAAATATTTGGATTGAGCAAATTTTTTAAGTCCTACAGAGAGAGAACAGCTAGGAAATATTTTGTGGAAAAGAAAAAAAAGGTAACAGCATTTCTAGAGTCATGCATTCACTTTCTGAGTAACTTCACTGACTTTGTTAATATTCATCCATATTAGAAAGTAAGCACAGGAGTTCCTTAATTTAGTGAATAAACACAAACAAGTTCTGCTTATAATCATCTGCTGACTCATGTTTAGCTGATTGTCAACCAGCACCCCCAGGTCCTTTTCCACCAGGCAACTTTACAGCCACTCTGACCCAAGCTTGTTGCATTATATAGGGTTGTTGTGATCCAAGCTTAGGACCCAGCACCTGGCCTTGTTAAACCTTATGCCATTGACCTTGGCCCATTCACCCTGTCGGACTAGATTCCTCTGCAGAGCCTTCCTATACTTGAGCAATTCAACAGTCCCATCAAATTTAGTGTCATCTGAAAACTTACAGAGGGTGCACTCAATTCCCTCATCCAGATCATTGATAAAGGTATTAAAGACTACTGACCCCTGTACCGAGCCCTGGAGAACACCGTTTGTGACCAGCTGGCAGCTGGATTTAACTCCATTCACCACCACTCTTCAGGCCTGGCCATCCAGCCAGCTCTTAATTCAGCAAAGCATCCACCCTTCCAAGCTATGAGCAGCCAGTTTCTCCAGAAGGATGCTGTGGGAAGCAGTGTCTAAAGGCTTTACTCAAGTGCAGATAAACAGTATTAACACCCAGTTTGTGCTGCATATTATCATCTCCCCGTTTCCTGGGCTTGCTCCAGTATATCCATCTCTTTCCCAGACTGAGGAGCCCAGAAACAAATCCATCACACAGATGCATCTCACCAGGGCTGAGTACAGAGAAGGGGATTGTTTCTATCGACCTGCTGGCAACACTCCACTGACGATGCTCGGGAGGCTGTTGGTCTTACTTGCTATAAGAGTGGATTACTTGATTAAAAATCTGGGAAAAAAAAGGCACAAACTTTTTACACATAGGATTAAATTATTTCTTAAACTAGAATTTAACCCTTTTAGTATATTTCTTAGGCTTCATGATAAAGTCAAAATAACACCAACAATTTTTTTCTTCCCTGATACTTAAAAATCACTTAAAAAGAGGCTCAAATTATTTGGTTTTGTGATGTGTTTAACTGTGATATTGGAGCCTGTGGAGATATTTTTATTCAGATTGCTAAATTTCTGTTTGCTTGTTTGGCTTTTTTTTTTTTTTTCTGAAACAAAGTCGTAATGGAGTTTAAAATACCATCATATTCTGAAAAGCCAGAAACCCAAGAAACTAGCAATCAGTCCCAAGAGTGCAACAAAAATAAACAGACCTGCTGTCAAAGTCAGAAACTTATAATGTTCTTTTTAACAGCAAATTAAGATTTCTTATCTACAGTTACTTTTATACAACAAAGTGAGGAATCTTTTCACTTTCTGTCTGCAGAGATTTCCACAGTACATTTATGGTTTCACTGATTGTAAGCATACAATCCAAGTAAGCAGGTGGTGATTAAACCTTAGTAGTTTATCTTCTATATTACTGTAGTTAAAATTGTAATGGATGCTTCTCTAGAAATCAAGGGGGTTAGTGCAAATTCTAGCTACATAAAGGACCTGCTGATAACCCCTTCAAGTAATAGATTACTTTATTCCGAATACTAGACCAAAAAACTGCTCAGACTAAATGAGGTTTTTAGAAGCTAGTACTAGACAAGTTTCTAGAAAGGAAAATATCCATATAGAAAGCATCATAAAACAAGGCTTTTTGGGTGACTGGAGGATTCCATACTGGCTGGTATCTTGTCAGTGTCTGAACGAAAATCTTATGCCCCTTTCTAGGAAAGCTATATTCCCACTTTCCATAAGGAAGCAGTTGCTAAGCTTTTACTTTGAGCATGGATAGTATCACTGTGTGTTGCCCCACCTCAGATCTCTCTTTACACTGTAGGACAGTTCTGCTGAATTTCACTCAGGTCTACTAGAATCTGATTTTTAATATGTTATGTAGCTTGATCATTAATGCCATTAAACTCTACAGGTGCTACCTGCTGTCAGGCAATATGGGATAGATTTAATGGAATCTTTGCTTTTATTCATTTTAGGGAAATCTTTACAAATAATGATGGAATACTGAACTTCTGCATGCATTTTTTTATTTAGAATCCTTTTAAATAAATGCAACTTTCAATTCTCTTGCCACTTCTGACTTACAGAGTGGCTCTTACAGACAGCCTGCTGTGCACTTCTGAAGACTAAGCACTGCTTCCAGTAAGTGAGGACAGAAGCTTTAGAACTTCAAAAGCTGCGCATTTTGAGAATTCTCTGCTTCAGAAGTCATTCTTTCACACGATCACATGACAGTTGAGATCAGATGGACCTCATCAGATAATTGTCCCACTTAACCGAAAAAAAAAAGGAAGAGATTGGCAGAGAACTGCAAAGCTTCATTCCATGCTTTTTAAGTTATGCATTCCAGTGATTTATTAGAGACTGAAAGCGTTAATGACTACAACATATGGCAAATCTCTCTGTGGATGTGTGCTTCTTTGAGAGAAGTAGTGAATAATTAGATTCAAGAGTACAATTTTTGTTTCTTACTGGGTGATTTTAAATGTCCTCACTGCAAAGTCTCATTAGAAATTAGCACAAGAAAGGTGAGTTTTAATAACTTAAGTTAGCAAAATGAAATGAATATGTGTCTAAATCAGTGAGGAAAAGACACTGGTCACACATGCATGCATATGCAAAAGCAGACTTTATAAATCCACATAAAAAAATAATTTCTAGTTTGCTTTAGAGGAACTGTTCCTTGCCTCCAGCTCCTGGATTTACAACCCCTGCCAAACACTTTCAAATCTCCCATCTCAATTCCAACACAGAAGAATTTCCAAAGGGCTGGGAGATCAGGTTTCACGTAAGTATTTGGTTGGGCTGCTTGTCAATCTCTTACAAAAAACTTAATTACAGGTGAGACTATTGCAAGATGGTGCTACTATCCACTTCCCTTTTGTATAGACATTGAATATAATAAAAGTGTTATGAGATATGAAATTTTTAATCTTATTTTCATTTAATTTCAACTGGTGAATTGCTGAAGGTTCCAGGAGATGTTGAGGCTGCTAGCATGCAACTGCTTTAGCACAAAGCCATCTGATTTTGTAATATTTGGTTGCATGTTTTATACAGCTAATGAACTAAAATGTCCTGTAAAGGAAGTTGTTTTTGTAACAAACCTGTTATGTAGGACAGCTACATAAGCTCTACAGGTAATTTTGCCTTTGCATTTCCTTCTTTCTCCACCTAGTTTTGTGCAAGGCCCTGTAGTGATTGATTCAAAATGTGTCTATAAAAAGATTTTAATTTTTTTTCCCATGAAAGGCACAAAACGACCATAAATAATTTCACAGTATGGTTAATGTTGCAAGGAACCTCTGGAGTCATCTTGTCCAAGTCTCCTGTCCAACCAGAGTCATCTAGATCTGCCTCAAGGATGGAGACTCCGCAACCTCCCTTGGTGACCTGTGCCAGCATTCAGTCACCCTCCTGTTTTGTGATGTCCTGATGAATATTTCTGTGTTTCAGTTTGTCCTTTGCCTTTGGCCCCACTAGGCATAACTGAAAAGAGACTAACTCCATCCCCTTTGCACCCTCACCCTCACTGCAGGTATTTATATACCTGGATAAAAGCCCTCTGCATTTTACTTTCTCCAGGCTGAGCAGTCCCAGCTCTCTCATTTTTTTCTCAAACACATAAAAAGGGGCATTAGCACAACATATTTTGGTAGCTGGAGTCTCTTGTCTACAAGACATATACATTCCAACAGTCTTACTAATTATCCCCATTAACAGCTATATTGTAAGAAAACACACAGCAGATCCTGTGATTTAACCAGGCTCATTCTGCTTCTATAGAAGCGTTGGTAAAATTGGTTTAGGTGCAAAGGTGTAAGTGTCCAGTTCTGACAGCAGAAGGTGTACACCGACAATAGCCAGGCTAGCTCAGTCTGGAAGCAAATGAAAGCTGTATTTACAAGCAAAACTACAATCTATGATGAAATGCAATGAATATGTACAAGTATGCACTATTCACAACATTTACAAATATGTACAATCAACAGAAAAACACAACCAAGCCCCCTTTGCTTCCCCCAAGGGGCCTCCTCCCCAGCCAGAAGGAATCCCCCCAGACACCCCTGGCAGAAGGCAGAGAGTCAAGAAGCAGAGAAGTTGTTAGACTTAACTTGTCAAGGTCAGTATGTTATCTTCAGCTTTAAAAGAAGCTCAAGCAGAGAGAAACTGAGCAAGCCGAGGCTGCCCAACTCCCCAACCTTGTTTTGAGTAGTAGTTCTTAAACATTTTTATCTCTCCAATGGAAGTGTTTAGAATAATCATTATTTTGTTTTCTTACACCCAATAGTGATTTATTTACATTCTTTCACTTTCTCTGTTTGAACTTTGTGAAGAAAAATTAAAAAGACAGTCTTAAAACCATCACGGTGAGCTACAGTGAACAGAAGCCAGGTTTCACAGCTTTTTCAAGGCTAGGTGAAAGTTTTGTAGAGATCTTAATCAAAGACGGAATTAAAAAATATATTTGTTCTAGCTGTAAGGCACTATAAAAATTATAACAGGAAAAAAAGTCTATAGTATTTTTTACAGCCTTTCTTTGTGAATATGAAGTAGATAGTCTAAATAATTACGCTACTGCTAGTCCTGAAATATCGGGCAGACCAAGAATATCTCCTTATTCCATCCCTGGTATCACTGTTGAACATTCTAAGATATGCATATATCTCTGTGTGTCTTGAAGCAGTGGTTCTGGATGTGAAGTGATCATTCAGAAATGTCCCTTGGCACAACTTGAGGCCATTTCCTCTCATTCTATCAGTATACACTAAGGAGAAGAGAGCAATACTCATCTCATTACAACCTCCTTTCAGGTAGTTGCAGAGAATTTGGCTGGAATAAATCTTAGCATTTCTTCTTGATTTCTAAATTGATAGAGGTGTCAGCTTCATTATATGAAATGCATAGCTGAGTGCAAACTAATTGTTTATAGCATTAAGGCTCTAGTAGTCTAACCTCAGTTTAGGCTTCTAGGTTGCCTCAACAAATTAGCATAGAAATTCACACACACACACATATATATATATACATATCTTTGGAATAGTTTACTCCAAAATAAAATTCCTGAACAACAAAGATGCACACTATATTAGAATTCTTTGTACACACTGTCACTTCTCTTCTTACCCTGCATGAGATTTAAAGCCTATTAATATTTAATATTTTGAGTCTTTTTTTAAGAAATTCAGTCATTACTTCCTCATGAAAAGGAGTTTCATCTTTGCCTGTTCACACTACCTTTGACAAATCATTTATTTCACTTTGTCTCAATATTCACCTTTATTTAAAGTCAGAAGTAGTGCAGCACTCTTTCTGAACAGGGTATTTCAAAGCACCAAATCTTTTGTCAGTGAATACCACAGAAATGTCAAAAAAAATCTCTTATGAAGCATTTGGCCAAACTTGCTGTGGCAGTTTAGGCTGGGTGCCCCCTGCCACTGCTACACGAGATACACCTCTGGTGTCCCAGGTGCCTACCCAATAGGGATGGACACAGGAAATGGCGTATTTCTACCCATAAATCCTTCCCCCTATAAATCCATCTGCAAAGTCATTCTCTTTCTCTTTCTTCCCTCTCTGCCCCTGTGGGAGATGCTCTCTCTTATTGGTGGGGGAGTATCTCAGGCCTCTTAGGCCTGACTAGGCCTAATGCCAGGAGGAGAATGGAGGGGGGGGGGGGGACCTGGCCAGCCTGAGACTTGCCTAGCAGTGGGAGGGGGAAGAAAAAGCCCTGGGGGTTTTGGGTATACCCTCAGGTGGGAGGATGGAAGGATTGGGAAGCTTCTGGGAATTATGTAAGGGACTCTGTATGCTTTGGGATATTCTTTGCCATATGCTTTGTAGTTTTCTGTAGTTTCACCAATTGCTTTTCCATTTAAACTTTCCATCACTCTCCAATCCATTTGTGTGAGTGTCATTCTTTTGTCTCTTCCGCGGCAAGAGACGATCTGTCTGGCCTCAAACCGGCACACTTGCTATGCCAGAAATGCACAGAGGTAGGGTGAGGGTTTGTTTGTTTATTTGTGTTTGGGGGTTTTGCTTCTTTTGTTTTGTTTTGAAACATACAACACAGTAGAAATATTTTATCTAATTGGGTATTACAATTATTTGAATCAAAACATATAAAAAGACATCTGAAATCTGTTTAAAAAAATAAATCCCCAGTGTACCTTATATTACTTATTGTTTGCACTGTTAAAATACGAACACTCCTTTCTCATTTGAAACAATCTGACTTAGTATAGACAGGAATGATATTAAAAAATTCAAGGGATTTTATTTCTATCAATAAAGGCTTCGTAGACAGCAGCTGACAAAGACTCTGTATGCATGATAAGAAATGAATAGGACTGTAAAAACAAACCCAAACAGATTTTTTGAGATGCACTTATCTACTTTATGATTATAGATTGGTAGCAATATTGAGTCATATTGAGTCAGCTAATGGCTGTTACTGATAAACTTATGTGGAATTAATTTTGAGCAAAAAAACTTAGAAAGGCAAATAATTCTTTGTGAGAGTGTTTGTCAATGAGCACAAAGTAGTGGATTTTGCATGTGTGAATATACCCAGCAGTATGGCATGCTATAGGCAGAATGCTGTGCAGAACTTTATTATGTCCTGTTTTGTCATTGAGCCATTATCAAGAAACAAATATCTTTAAATTAAATTATATGAGCATGCAGAAGCTTGCATAACAATTGTCATTATGCGGCTCTTGAAACAACACCACTTTCCCTAAATAACAAAAGTGTTTTAAGTAGAATTTTATATACTTAACAAAGAAATCCTGTATTTTAAAATCTTGAAAGGTTTCTGCTTTTTGTGTTTCAAACAACTCAGTGGGAACTTGTGGGGGGTTGAAATTACCCCCAAAATAAAATTGCCAGACCAGCTCATTTGGAAAGCAAATGAAGCTATATTTACAAGCAAAACTGCAATCTAGAAACATGAAAGGCAAATATTATATACAAAATATACAATATTTACATGTATTTACAATTTATAAACAGCATAAGAACCCCCCTGGACAAAACCAGGAGGTTACCAACAGCTTCCTTCTCTTCCCCCTTTCTTCCCCCCTGTACACAGGATAAGAGAGAGAGAAGGGCAGAGAGTAGCTTGTTAGTACTTAGCCACAACAAGAACACAGCCAAGGTCAGCAACAGTCAAGCAAAAGAACCAGCTACTATCAGCTAGAGCGAAGAAGCCAAAAAGAGACTTAGTTTATACAACTAACTTTACGTTAGTTATCAGACCAATGGGGTTATTCAGACCTTATCATTATTTGTCTTTTGCATCCAGTGGTAATTTATTTACATTCTACCACTTTTTACTCAATCTGTGGAAAATTTTCCTAGGCATCAGCCTAAAACTTCCACAGAACTAATTTTGCTACTTCACAGATTAAGTTTAGATTTAGCACAGATCCAGATAATCTAAGTTATTTGAAAGAAAATCTTCAGATGTCTCTTTGTTTCTAATGTATAATTTTGTAACTATCAAAGTGACAAAATCATGGGCCTTCTGGTGGTTTCTGGTAACAAGTATGTTGTAATGTACTGAAGCTGTCCTTGTGCAAATTCAGAAAAGCATACAGCACTGCGGAAGGACCACAAGGATTCTGCCTAACATCTGTGCAGTAGATCTCACCAGATTCAGTGTGCTTTGCAGCTACTGTTGTTCCAATAAGAAAGTTAGAGCAAGCAATTTAGACTTGATTTATTGAGTATCCATATCATGAAGCATTAACGACAAGTGAGCACAGAGAGAATTGTGAATCCATGGGAATTCTGAAACCATGAAGTCGTCAGAATGCTTCTTTCTCTCATATTCCTTTAACTCTTTTTGAAAAAACATCATCACTGTGTGAATACACACACTTTGTGTGTTTCTGATAAGCAGAATATCCCACAAATTAAATACAACTATGCAAATGCTATTTTCGTGCAGTGCCTCGCATTACATAGGAATTCCTTCATTGAATTAATCTCGTTCTTAAGTGATTTTCTTTAATTACTCCAAAATCTATCTGCCTAATTAAAGCAATTTTGATTTTTCAGTGTCACAGACATATTATCTTTCTGTAAAGGACAAGCTCCCTAGAGCATTGTTCAGACTCTAGTAGGTAAAGATAGAAGTATTCATGAGCTTTAATTTTTTTAGTTTTGTAGAAGTCTATTTAAAGTTCTTCAAAGAAGAGTATCTTTCGCTAAGACTAAACTTAATTTCTTCCTGTGTGACAGAAAGTGTCTGATTTACTCACAGTGGAATAAGCAAAGCCAGTATGATGCTTTTAACACTATCTTTTTAATTTTTCTTCACAAAGTTTGAGCAGAGAAAGTGAAAGAATGTAAATAGATCACTATTGGGTGTAAGAAAGCAAAATAATGATTATTCTAAACACTTCCATTGGAGAGGTAGAAATGTTTAAGAATCTCAAAACAAGGTTGAGGAGTTGGGCAGTCTCAGCTTGCTCAGCTTCCATCTGCCTGCTTCTTCTTTTCTGGCTGAAGGTAACACACTGACCTTGACAAGCTAATCCTGACAAGCTAAGCCTAACATCCTCGCTGCTTCTTGACTCTCTGTCTTCTGCTAGGGGGGTCTGGGGAGATTCCTTCTGGCTGGAGGGGGGAGGCCCCTTGGGAAAGGCCCCTTGGGGAAGAAGCACAGCCCCTTGAGGGGAGGGGGAAGCCAGGGGGCTTGGTTATGTTTTTCTGTTAATTGCACATATTTGTAAATGTTGTGAATAGTGTATATTTGTACATATTCATTGCATTTCATCCTAGATTGTAATTTTGCTTGTAAATACAGCTTTCATTTGCTTCCAGACTGAGCTAGCCTGGTCTGGGTGGTGTGGGAGAGGGATTTCAGCTCTCACACTGTTATACCCAGTCCCTGTGCACATCAATAGAATTGAAGATAACATTTCATAGTAGAATAGAATCCTATTTATTTAGTTAATTATTTTGTAAATGCAACATTAGTGAGTATATAATAAAAAGTAAAAAAAAAAAAAAAAACAACATTGAGAAACAGTCTTTGCAATCAACAAGTGCAGTCCCATACTTACATGCAGTATGAATGATTTATTTGTACATAGCACAGAAATTACTCTACTGAGTTTCTAAACTGTATAACAAGTTCTCAGGACCACAGAGAGATACAACAAAGAGACATTCATTTATTCTTTATAGTTAAAGCAATTTAAGCAAAACCGCCTCCCCCCACGTACTCACTCCCCCAAAGATTGGGAGGGAAAGTAACACATAAAGCCCTGGGCTGAGATAAGGAGTTTAATGGGATAGTACAATGTGTTTTAGCCTGTTTCACAGAAAAGCACACCAAAAGCAGAAGCAGCAGCAGAAGGCAAGGATAAAATGACCCTGCCAACCCCCAATCCCACAGCCAGACCAGCAGAAAAGACCAACATCCCAAAAATAGAAGCAGCAAGTGGAAACAGGAAGCCTCTCATGTTACAGTCTGAACTACAAGCCCCAAGATACTTTGCTCCAGCCAGCACTTATATCTTGAAGATGGGATGATGTCAGCATGGTATTGAATACTTGGCAGCAGGTGCAACTCAGCCCATGCCAGTGAGCAAGATGAATTATATATAAATTCTAATTCTTCCTCACAAATTGAAAGCATTTGAAATAGAAATTGGCCTACTCTTCTGAACTTTTATTGTTATAAAAAAACCTTCTACCTTTCCTTATTTTCCAGCTCTGGGGTTAGAACTAGAAATCTGTTCTGTCAATTGGTTCTGTTTGCTCTGCTGTAACTTCAACCACCAAAGCACTGTGTAGACACCCTGAGATTGCAGAAACAAATCCACAACAGATTTATCCTCTGCTCTCTACCACATGTTGTAATCGGTGAGTAAACAGCTCTGCATATATAATTCAGGACCTGCACAACCTGCCAGTAGAGTCTCACTTTGTAAAAATCACATAACGTTTTAATGCTTACTCTACTATGATTTCTCTGTGGTAGTAACATTGAATATGCAGAAGCATTAAGATCCATTGCTGCCCAGTTAAATGACTGAGGGCTTTTGAACTTCATATTATAATACAAAATTAATCCAATCTGAAAGTCACTGATGGTGTTTTACATTCCAAGTGTACTACGTGCAAAATATATGTATTCTCAACAAATCACAGATTCCCAGAAACAAAGTGTCTGAGGCTGGTCAGCATCTCTGGAGATATGTCTGTCCCAGCTCTGCTCAACCAGGGTCAGTTGACGCAACTTACTCAGCACCACTGCCAGGCTGTTCTCAGTATCTCCACAGCCTTTCTGCACAAGTGTAGGAGAAGGTTTATTTTTGTGAGCAGTTTTGAGAAGGCTACGTTTTGTCTTTGAGTCTACGAATGTACACCTTATCAGGAACTCAGAGCAAGACCGCACAGGAATTGGCTAGACATGTTGAGAAGCTTGTTTGTTAGCATTAACCGATTGTATGCCTCGCTAGAGCGCATGTCAGTAGAAAGGTAACCAATTAGAGTGTGACAACACTGCATTAGAAACATATATAAGTTAACTACATAACACAGTAAGTGCTTTCGCAATAAATGTCTTTTCTTGGAAACATCTTGGCTTGGAACTGTAAGCAGAAGCTATACCCACTTCACCACATGCAAGCTCTGCCAGTGTTTGATAATGCTTGCAGTAGAAATGTGAGAGAGGTTTCCATTATGTTTGAATGGCATTTCAAATATTTCACTTTGTGACTATTGCTTACTGTCCTGCAGCTGAACACCACCAAGATGAGTCTACTTCTGTCTTCTTTCCAAAACCACCCATATGATATTAATAAACACTGGTGAAGTTACTCTAAGCCTTCTCTTTTTTTATGGTTAAAAAATGCTGCCTGATGAAGGCCAGGAGGCTGCTGTCATTCTTTGCTACAATACCATGACTAGTTTGTGGTCAACACAGTATCCACCAGGATTCTCAGGGCATTTTTCTGACATTTCTAGTGAGACTTCCTAGCCAGTCAGCCCCAGCCTGTTCTGCAGCATGGGTCTATTTCTCCCCAGAAGAATAGCTTGCAATTTAGCTCTTGACAAACTTCTTCAACTTCCAGTTTACCCATTTCTCCATCCTCTCCAGGTTCCTCTGGATGGCAGCAAATCTATCTGTTGTATCAACCACTTTTCCAATTTTATATAACCTACAAATTTGTTGAAAGTGCATTCTGGCCCACCATCTAGGTAAATGGAAGATATCAGGAAGATATTATATATTTTTGGGATACTGCCCTGCGTGATGACCTCCACCAAGACTTTATTGTGCAATTCACAACAGTTTGAGCTAGGTAGGTTCAACCAGTTCTCAGTTTGCTTCATTGATCAATTATCTGGAACATACTTCATCAGCCTGTAAGTGAGAGACCATGTACAAAGCCTTACTAAAATTGACCTTGTAATACCATTGCTCTTCTCTCATCCATCGAGTCAGTTATTTCATTGTAGAAGACTATCATATGGTCAGGCATGACATCCCTCTTTGTAAATCCATGTTACATTCTTATCTTTTTTATCCTGATTTCAAGGGTTATTTGTTTTGTCACCATCTCACAGACTGAGGTGAGGCTGACTTGCTTATGATTTTCCAGATCCTCTTTCTTGTACTTCTTTAGGATAGGAATGACATTTGCTATCTCAGTTGCTATGACCACTCAAAGATAACTGAGAATGATGTGAGCCAGCTCCTTCAGCAGATCTCCTCAGGCCAAATGGACCTGGTTGTATCCAGTTTGCTTAGATATGTCATAACCTCTTCCAGTGACTGTAAATCTTTGCTTTGGACTTTCACAGTGGATTTCTGGAAACAGATGTAAAGACTGATGTGAAGGAAGCATTGAGTACCTTATCCTTCTCAATTTTTCTTTTCCCAGCTGATGTGGAAATTTTTCTTCTTGTTGTCCTTCACATCCCTCAAATTCCAACTACATATGAAAAGTGTCTTTCCTAACTCCATCTCTGCATACCCAGAGCATGTCTCTATATTGCTCCAAGGTCGTCTGTTCCCACTTCTTCCATTCTTTCGTTTTTGTTAGGAACATATTTGTGCAAACAAACTGCATCACTGCTAGTGTGCATCACAGAAGACACACTCATTTTTCATTTCATATTTCGTTTCTCTCAATGGAGTTTCCTACATTGGTTTGCAGTAATAATTCAGCTTATTTCAAGTTCCAGGAAATTAGAGGGTCTGAGTTTTGAAAGAAGCCCAAACCAAATTTTCACATTCTTATGTACACCCTTATTGAAAGAGATGGTGTTTATACAGTTTATTACTCTTTCAATATCATTGGTTGTAAACTGAAATAAGGCTGTACATGGGTTCAGCTGGCTGAACATTAGAATTTCACTCACATTGTTCAATGCTCATATACACTGAAATGAAGTATTGTAACACTCTCAGACTTTATCAGCAAGTCATGACTCCTAATTTTTAAACTGCCTGCATTCTAATTAATTAATGCCCATTTACACTCAGTTCTATTTATTATGCCCTATTTCATGGCATGATGAATATCCTTACCTATACCCCTTAGAGCTGAACAAACCAACCCTTATTCTCATAGCAGGCTGTCATATCATTTAGCTTGTTTTGTTTGACTGCCATTTGCTTCATAGAATGGGTAGCTGTTTGACCCTGGTTTATGCACCCTTTCCCAATAATATAGATGTTATGTAGTCCTCATAAACCTACTACCCTATATATAAATACCAGAAGAAAGCAAGCCAGCAGATTTAACTGAATTCTTGTGTGCAGCACAAAAAGGCAAGGTTTCCAGAGGATGGATATATAGCATGCAGAATACTTTGTAAAGGAAATGAATCCTTGGGTTTTCTCTTCTAATACAGTCAATAAACATTGCCAGTCATTCACTCTGGTAGTTGCAGAAATCACAGCTCAGAGAAGAGCATGTTGCTCTCTCTCTCTTCTAATTTCTGGTCAGGCTGCTCTCTGGAATGAAGGAAAAAAAATCCAAACAGTGCTGAGGCATGAATAGAGGTATTGTTCTTACAGAGGCCTTACTGCCTCTGAAATATATCAGAGAATTAGCTTGTCATTTTTTTCCACTTCCTTCTTAAAGTGTTTTGAAATGACTAATACATTACCAAGAAGTGGCTTCTTGCATCTCATGCAAACTAATTCCCCCAGGGCTCCCATTATGTCAGCAACCCAAAATGATCATTTAACATGGTATGTTAGCAGCAGTGAGGGGTTATATACAATACTGGGAGAAGGGAATGCACTGTTCTGTGGCTTGTCTCCCTTCTCTTCTAGTAGCATGTGAAACATAATTACAGTCCTGTCATCTGCACCTGTAAGACAGGATTTCAGTTATGGTATCTTGCCTGGCATGTAGCTGCTGTTGACAGGCCCCTGTGCCTCTGTTTCAAGCAGTCTGACTCTACAGATGACAAACTCTGGCCTAGATGCAAGAATTAGCGTTCTTAGGGAGAGAAGACTTTACTAAAAGCAGAAAGATAAAAAGCTAGAGAAAGGCACCAGGTCACCTTGTGGTGATTGCAAGAGACTTAACTTCACAAACTGCATGTGAACTGCTTAGAAAGCAGCTGCCACCTGTGGACCAGGGCATGTCATGAGGCACGAGACACAGCTTTGTGCTACCCACACCCTCATATGCAGGTAAGCTGTTCTGTGAAACACATGTAAGACGTCAGGCAGCTGACAGGCCTTCCCAGAAGCAGATCATAGCAGAAAAGCTGAAAACATGAGTTATGGCACTTAGGCAGGGTGCAAGAAAGGTATTAAAAGAAATGTCATTATTCAAAGAAAATTGTCTCTCTCCTTCCTAGTTTTTCACAGCTTTTAGGCAGAAAAATGACTAAAAAATTCACCTAGGTTTTAAAATAGTTTTATGCCTTCTGGAACAGGAAAAAGTTACTTCATCTATGCTAAAACAATGCTGTCTATACAATATGTAAAACCAGGGCCCTGCTGCAGTGACCATTAATTTTTTAAATTAAACGAAACACTCACTTATCTGGGATAGGGACCTGCAGTGCTTTCAGAAATGTATTTTCAGTATTGAAAATTTGGTTTTGGGGTTGGAGAGCAAATTTGGCTCCTACGCATGAAGCCCTCTTGGCTTAAAGACGCATGATGGCATGTGCATTTCTAAGAAAAAACTGTCAGTACAGTAATATGAATTTTATTCAGTCACTTTACAAACCTGCCTTCTGAGCATGTGAGGCCTCTAAGGATCAATAACAATTAAAAGCTGCTTTCCAGAGGACATAACTGAAACCATGTTTAGTAACCTGCCAGTTTACAGCACACTACAAACTGAGGAAAAGCAAAGTCCTCAGGAATGCCTCAGACCTAGAATTATCCACAATGTCATAAAGGATGATGGAAGGAGTGTAGCCTGACAGCTACTCTCAAAATTCTTACGTCTCAGCTCAGATGAGTGTTCAAGGACTGAGGGGGAGCTGGGACATCGGATAACAGAAGCATGTTCTGAGCTAATGTTTCAAGTTCATCAGAATTCGATAATTCTCCCTTGAGAAGATATTGACACTAATTCATGGCAGTTACAGAACCACATAAAGGAGTGGGTCAGGTTTTCTTTGGCAGATTCATTACAAAAATGTATAAAATACCAAAAATAAATATTACAGAGAGGCACATGATGGCACAGCATGAGTTGGAAAAGCTCAGAAGAACTCCCAAGAGTCAACTCATGAGCTGACTGCAGATGATCTCAAAGTAGAAACAATAAAATCTTTATGCACTGCCATCCTGTGCTCTTTACAAGACATGTTGCAGAAGAGAGTAATTCAGGCATAGTTTAGAATTTTGTCAAATAGTAATGAATAAAATTATCTTACATTTTGCTCTGTTTATAATACCAAATTTAATATGTTATGCAAAAGACTTGAAATGCAAGAATTCCAAACTTTCTTTAACAGACTTAAATAGAATTTTAGTATTCAGCTGTTGCAATTCTAAAGGTAATTTTGGTTAACTCAATCCACATACTATTATAATTGCAATGGAAAATATTGCAATTAAAAGAAGGAACCTATTTCTGTGGTTATTTAAAAATATTGTAGAACCTTTCACGGTGGGAACCTGATAGAATTCTCATAAAGAAAAAAAAAAAGAAAAAAAACCTCCACAAAAAGCAATTATAAATACAATCAGAGCACCCAGGGAGATACAGATTAACACACTCATTACAGATTAAGTAGCCAAACACATACAAAGGAATTACAAAATCAACCATATGGAAACTGTAAAAAATTAAGAGAAAAAAACAATAAATCAAACAATTTAATTGCTCATATAGATAGCGTAGAAGATTGACTATAGAAGTGTGATACATTTCCTTCAATAATAATGACTCTATATAACTACATCTTTTGGTTTTCCTTTATCTGATAATTAATATTTTTTTATCAGACAACAGTCTGCTAGCTCAATTTTTTTTTATTCATTTAGAGTAAGCAAATGTTATGTGGCACCACTAATCAAAGTGAGAACTGTATGTTGAAAGCAAACATTTTTCTATACTTTTAACTGTTTGTTACAAAAGAACACTATGCTGAAATAGAAATATTTTTTTTTCGGATCTCAACACTCATTATATTAATGATTTTAAAGTGCTGTTAGCATTAACAATATGCCTCTTAAACCAAGTCATTTACAAACTTCATGGATGAGGTTGTAGGTACAGAAAAAATGTTTATCTTAGAATAAAGGAGCCAACCCCTTGCTCAAAAGGAAATGTAGGATGAATAATGACATTCTATACATGCATAAAATTAATCTGGTGTTAACTTCCATCTTAGATAATACATATTGTTTGTTTTATAGAGATTAGCTGGACTAAGGAGTAGGGCTATGCATTACCACATTGGCTATGCATTACCACATTTCTTTGCTATGTTTTAAGGAGTTATTGGTAGGCAAACTGTGTCCCAGCCCTGTATCGCTGCTGCTGCCTAAAAGCAGTAGAAAGCAATTTGTTACAGGAACAAGTCTTTATGGATTTGGAGGTGTAGATGTGGGAAGAACAAATCGTAGAAAACGCGAACTGGAAGAAGAGTCGTACTTCATACATCTTCTCTTTTGTAACCAATGTCCGTCACTCATTCAGACTCAACAACTGTGTGCTGCAACTGTCTTGATCTTACTGTACTCCTTGTAATACACAATCTCAAAGTCTGTAAAATGTGAATTACTCAAGGCATAGTATTTTTAATTACTTGAGGAATATTAGTTTTTTCATTGTCCAGTGGACATTTTTTCTTAACGTGTGTTGCCTTTCAGATCCTATACTCTATTTATTGCTAACGTATCAAAACTGTGTTATCCCCGATGCATTTGGCTTACCACGTAGCCAGTATTCAATTCAAATGGATACCATTATCACACTAAATCCAGTAAAATTTTCCAGCACAACAAATTCTATCACAAACCTGAAAGAGTATTACTTTTCCTAGGTGTCATGGGTTGAACTGAAACTGATGGTATTCAATACCATGATGACATCACGTCAGGTTCAAACTGATCATGCTCGCTGCAACAAAGGATTGTGGGGCTTGAAGTTCAGATTGTAATATGAGAGATTTCCTGTTCTGGGTGCTGCTTCCAGTTTCCAGGTTTGGGCTGCTGGTCTTTTCTTCTGGGTGGGCCACTGAAAGTTTGGGTGGTGGAAACAGTTTTATTGCTGGCTTCTGCTGCTCCTTCTGCAGTTTGCCATGCTTATTCTGTGAAATAAGATAAGGTAATTGTGCAGCATATAATTTCCAGCAAACTCCTTATGTCAGCCCAGAGTTTTTTTGTGTTACTTTCCTTCCTGTCTATTTGGGGGAAGGTGGGCTTGTGAGAGCAGCCTGTGTTAACCCAGGACAGTCCATATTTGGTACCCAATGTGGGGCACAAAAAGAGGTCTATCTTAACTAAGACAGTCTATTTTGGCAGAAAACAAAACGTTTGAGATATTGAAAAGCTAGAAAACAAAAAGATTCAATTAAGGCTTGAGGCTTGTTAAGAAATTTATATACTTTTTTTTTTTTTCTCTGTGGTATGTCTGATATGTTGATTAATTTGCTTTCCTGAGGCAGCTGGGGCCAATGTGCACTTGTAACCAATGTGCTCTCTGTGGTGGTGCTCATCATCTCAAGGAAATGGTTTCAAGATATGCCGTTGCTGGGCTGGTTACTGGTGTATTATAGTATGGTTATTCCACTAGGCACTTGCTTTAGATGTAATTGTACCCAACTCATGGAACAGGTTTTGTCCAGATTAATGCAGGTCTTTCCCAAAAATACTACCTGGAGATATGCCCTGAGGTTGCAGTGGCAGGGGAGTGGCAGAATATGGGCAAGTGCTTAGGCCAGCAGTAACCTCCAATATTTTTTAATTTTACCCCTGAATGAGTGCAAAATCCTGACAAGCTGGTAGATATTTGGAAAAAGTCTGTTGCCATTATGGAGATTCCCAAGACACAGAAATCATTGTGATGTGTTGGTGCCTGGCCCATGCCTGTCAAGTCATCACTGTTCAGAGGGCACAGGGACAAGAGAAGGTCTTTAGACCAACAGGTAGAGCAGTAGGCACCATGGCTTCTCAGACCTCAACAGCAGGCATGGCAGCTGTATCAGAGAATCTATGCCTGTGGCATTATCAGCTGCCCCCATACAGAAGAAGACACATGCAAGAAAAACAGTTTGTTTGACAAAGGGTGAATCAAAGTCATCACAGGAATGAGAGGAAGAGCCAGAGGTGGGTGTCTGGTCTTTTATCTCTGGCCTTGGAAGATGGCCAAGGACAAATGGTGGACAAAAGGACTATCAGGCTCCAGCAATGTGAGGGAAGTCTCCTCATCTGTACAGGCCTGAGTTTCAGCTATGAAAGCACTGTCCCAGAAGGTCAAGTGAATTCAAGAGAAAATGCTCTATTCCCCTCTTGTATGGTCCCATGTTTCAGACATGAGGAACAGGCACTTCCTTGTCCAAGAGAGAGAATCCGGGAGGTACCATGTGGATTTATTTATGAGACCACAGGGAGGACATGAGGAATTAGGCAGAAAACCTACTCCAGGCTCAGCTGCACAAGTGCTGCATGAGTCCTTGAAAGACAAGGAAATTCTCCCTTGAAGCATGCTGCCCAGTTTCCAGTGGAAAGTCACCCAAAAAGAGGAGACAAGCTTATACTGCTTCTAATCGTCCTGAAGGGATTCCCAAAGCATCTTCATAAGATCCATGTGATTCCAGTCAGAATTAGAGGAGCCCATCTTCCAACCAGATGGAGGAGGACGCCTGGGTTTACTGGACTGTATGGATTTGAGGGCTTGGCAAGATGAACCGAAAGAGTATAAAGCTTTAGTATATATAGGTGCATGGTGTACTCTGATACCATCAAACTACAAGGCATGAAACCCACACTTATTTCTGGTGTGACAGGTGGATCCAAACAAATCAATGTGTAGGAAGCTGAGCACCAGAATTCAAGCCACAGTTTGCTTTCACCTGGAGGGGTGGAAGGATTCACTGGAATCGACTGGCCCAGGGGTGGAAATACAGCCCCACCATTTGGACTATTCACAGATTGATCCAGACAGTAACAGAACAAGATGAAGCTCCAGAGTATCTGCAGTAAGAAGCCTGTTGTGTATAGCAAGGAGATATCATTTTTTGAGAAAATGGACAGTGAATGACATATGTTGTTTGATGTTAATTGCTGGGCATGCTGCAGGTGGTATAGAATAAGGGATGGATGATGTCATGGGTTGAGTTGAATCTGCTGATGTGTATTCAATACTATGCTGATATGCCAGTTTTGAAATGAAAGTGCTGGCTGGAGTGAAGTATCATGGGGACCTGAGGTTCAGATTGTAACAGGAGAGGATTCCTATTCCAGTTGCTGCTTTCGATTTCCAGACTGGGGGTGTTGGTCTTTTCTGCTGGACTGGCTGCTGAATGCTGGGATGGGGTGGGGATTTTATTGCTGGCTTCTGCTGCTGCTTGTGCATTTTGCACTGCCTTTTCTATAAAATAAGCTAGAGGTAATTGTGCAGCATATGATTTCCAGTAAACTCCTTATGTCAACACAGAATTGTTTTATGTTACTTTCCCTCCTGTCTGTGTGGGGGGGAGAGAGAGCCTTGTGACAAAGGACACTAGGTTAAAATCATATACTTTTAGTTTACTGCTTATTACCGTCTTGCTTTCCCTTGCTCTCTACGTATTTCTGATGTCTTTCAGAAACTCATTGAATTAGAGAGATTTCATTATATAAAAAAAAGCATATGATACTCCTGCAATTTCTAGATCTCTCACATTTCTGAATTGAATTAGAGACAGGTGAAGGCCAAGAACCTGGTGAGGAATCTAAAAAGGAAAGAAATTACTGATTTGAGGTTGTAATATTTCAACCTCGTAATGACCCTTTGCTGAACAGTAACAAAATGTGTTTCATAAAAACTAGTTTACTCTTTTTATTTTGTTATTAAAGAGAAAAATGTAGTAATTTTCCAATATATAGCATACCTCCAAGTAAAAATTATTTTCTTATAACATAATACTCTTCTGGAATTTTTGAAAGTCATGTAAATCTAGCAGTTATGAAAAATATTTATCTTTTTAGATGAGAAAAATCTTTTTCTTTGTCCAGATTTGAAAACAAGAAAAACCATTCCAAGCCCTGTTCTGGAAGGATTCAAGAATCTAGCTTTCTTTTAAGTAGAAATTTATCAATCATTAAGCATAAGATGAATTAAGTAGACTACATCTAAGTCTTGAATTATGTAACACCAGATCTGTCCACCATTACTTAATTAATGACAATGATTTGAAGTGAACTTAGTGCTTTCTTTTTTTCCTTTTCTGTTCACCACTAGTTTAATAGCAATCCTAGTCACAGGTTAATCTTCATTTCTCTTATTTTACATTATTCAATGCTGATAAAAGTGTGAGATTGGTGACTTTGCTATCCTGACACTGGTCCTGTGTGTGTTCTCCAAGGGTGAAACATAAATCACGTATAATGGGTTCTATCAATATACTTTTCCTAGACCCCTTCAATAGTTTTCACTTCTATGTCTACAGAGTATTTCAGTAAGTTTTCACTTATTATAATAGTTTACTACAGGAGTGCATTATATGTATATAAATGTTTAGAAATTATAGGTGAATATTCTTTTACCTGTTAGAATAAGAAAGACATTGGGAATTACAAAAAAAAAAAAACAAACCAAATCGAACCAAACAAAAAAACCCCTAGGTCCAAATATTATGATTTATCCAAGAGTGCTTCTGGTACACAGATTTTATTTTGCCAGAACTCTTTATGACTAAGAAAGTCAGATACTAGATCATGGTACTGTTTGGTATTATTTAACTATGTCACTTAGGATAACATCAGAAAAACCTGTTCCCTTTTATTCAGCATATGAATATGTGAGGAAAAAAAGCATTCAAAGGCATCCATTACATGTGCATTCAAAAGACAAGCAGAAATAAATTATTCTGATTAATTCATTACATAAATATGATTTTCTTGTTAAGATAACCAGAAGATTTAAGAATATTCTGAGAGATTTAATCTCTTGTCCAAAACCAGTTTAGTTTTACATTGTAATTGGAGGCACTCCTTCTGTTACAGCTGTTACAATACTTAAGTGAAGTATTTTTCAATCTTGGAAATCAAGATTGCTTTAATAACCATATTCAGAGAAACTGAAATTGTCTGTTTGTGCTGGATATCTCATGTGCTATATGAGACCACTGTAAGTCTATCTTTCTGTAGGCTACTGTCAATTAGCAGAAAGGTCTCACTGCAGTCTTACTGATGGTTTAGTGTAAGCTGAGCAGAAAGACTGAAGAGAAAATGGAGATAGATTCTGTTTAGCTTTCATTGTCTACTAAGGTAGATAGTCATTTGCTAAAGACAGAATATCAAAAATAAGTTTCAGCAGCCTGCCTCTAGTTGGTTTAAGAGAATTCCTGAATATTGTTTAGATACCGTTTCACACTGAATAAGAAACATTCTACTTCCTTAGGACACATAACAACAGGAAAAACAAAAAGGCCTTAAGTACAATAGCAGAATCTTCCCATTTTATCAATGTACAGCTTGCTAAACAATGAGTTGAAAATAGCTAAAGCTGAAAAGGAAAAACTGAAGCATATTTTAACAGTAAAGTAAAACCACAAGCAATGGACTTTAGGAGACAGGAGCTAGGTGGACAAGCAGAGCATTACAGTTTTAAATACACAATATTTGGCTTCATATCCCAAGCAAGAGGGCTGGCACTCATTCAAAAAGGCTGATCTGGCATACATGTGCCTCTGAAAGGGACCACACTGCCTGATGGGAACAACCACAAAAGCCACAGCAAAAGCAGAGCCTTCTAAATGCAACAAGAAAGCAACCAAACAAGCAATCAGATCATGCCAGTGTTTTGCCTTGATGAAGATAAGGCATGCATCTGAAATGGCTCATCTGTCCATAGGAGAGACAGGCCCAATAAACAGCAGATGGGACAAAGTAACGTATCCATCACTCCTAACAGAGTGAAGGATATTGAGCATCCATAACCTCCTGACCTAGCCCTAACATAACAAACATGATAGTGTTCATTGAAACCTAAACCTGCTCTGTCAAACATCTTTGTATGTGAAACACAAGCCAGAGTATGGATTTTTATGTCTATTCAGTTTGTATCCTAGAAGCTATTTTGCAATACATGGAAGCCTCTTTTCATCTCACTGGTTACCAATTATTTAATATTTTAAACATTTGTCCTTGTGCCATGTCATAAACTGGGCTGTAGGCTGGATTTCTTTGTTGCAGATAACTTTGGAACCTACAATCACTGTGCCTTCCATAACCATTTTGTTTAAAATACTGCATTTCCCATCTCACTGTGAGTTTTCTTATTTTTCTGTTGGCTTGCTCTTTCAGTCCAATAATTGAAGAAAATGAACAACTGTTAATTAAACAAGTGGTTAAGAAGGACCAAGAGATTTTATATAACAAAGTTAAGAACTTTGTTAGAAAACAAAAATGTATCCAAACTGTACTGGTCATCATTTACTTATTTTCTATATCAAAGAATATGCTGATGCTAATTTTTGGGATATACAGAGACTGGATTTCTCTATTAGCAGATTCAGAGTTTAAATGACAAAGTAAGAATTTTTAGCTTCGATGTTTCAGAACAGGGTGCTAAACTACATCTAAAGCAAAACACATTAGTACCATCAGCACGAAGTCTCTCTTTCATTCATTCACATTCTTCTCCTGGAACAACCTCAAGTTATGAACTAAAATTGCGGGCTCCAAGCATTGTGATCATCATCACAAAGTCCATCTGGAGGTCAGTAGGCACAGCAGTACCCCAGAGGTGAATGCTGAGTCCAACAGCATTTAGTGGCCAACAGCATTTAGTATCTTCCTGAATGACCTGGAAAGTGTTCTGGGGATCCAAGCTGACAATGCATCAGCAAAGCAAATGAAACTTGTATCTATTTGGTATCTAGTATTGTTAGCTAGGCAATGTGATTAATGTAAAGAATGTTGAAATAGGGAAAGTGTGCCTTTTTGAGTTTTAGTACATAAATAAAAAATACAAAATATGTGTTGCTTCTACTAAAGCATACCAGTACATTTCGTTCTAAATTTCTGTACTGTACTGTAGTTTATCTTACCTAACTAACCTGGTTAGTTGTAGGTCTGTGCGTTTACTCTAACAACTGTGAGAGCTGTGTAAAACATAAAAACAATTTGGTCACTATATTTTTTTTTTTAAAACAAGGTATTGTCATATTATTTTTGACAAAATTTGTCAATATACTTTTTTCTCATCCTTTGATAAAAGTACTTAAAGTGAATGCGAGGATAATCTGTTTTAGTTAGCTGAAGTTGTTGAAGCCTGTTTAAGTTATCTACAACCACTGCAATAACCACAAATTCTGTCACAAGCCGATACATTTTCACAGACCTGATTCTATGAAGGTTTTAGGTACTGATGATCAAAGTTTTCCTCCATGGCCTTTCAAGGGGTTGCTTTTTTAAAAAAAGTAATTTACATGGGTGATTCCCATTTCAAACACTTTCCCCCTGTCACTGAACACAGGCAGACATTTTTATTTCTACTGTGTGCACATCCCCTTCATCCTTATACCAAACGCCACTTAGCCTTCTTAGTTTACTTCATCACTACAACGATACTGTTGCACATCTCAAAGCAAGATTGATTTTCCTCACTTTGTGCTAATCGAGTTCTACATACCAGATTTAAAAAGTTTTCCTAATTGTACTTCACGGTTTCTCTTTTAACTTGGTGGTAGAATGGTAGAGATGGAACCTACAGTTGAAGTGCAGCAGCATCAGCAGCTGTGTGTTCGAGGCAGATGGCACACAAATGATGTGAAACAGCACCCCTTAGTGGCCAGCTGGCTCAGTTGCACCAAAACCATTTAAAAAAAAAAAAAAATCACCCCAAGAAACTACCAAAACCAAACAACAAAAAAACCAACCCCCCCAATAACAACAAACAACCCCCAAACCTTTAAAAAATGAGCAGATCTGAGTGTAGCAAAGCATCTAAAAGCAGATTTTGATCTGAATTTTTCAAAGTATCTAAAATAAGATTTCCTTTCAAATCATTCCTATTATTAAAAAAAATTAGTGGGAAAGTACTAAGCTTTCAGCTATACCTACTAGACTTACATAACACACAATAAATAAATAAAATGTTAGGAAAAATATAATTGGACAATACAAAGGGCAGTAGCATCAAAGGAATATGTAAAAGATTTGTGAAGGAGAACGTGAAGGTTCTTTTCTGACAATTTAGTACAACATCAAAGAACTCTAACAGAAACTCCATCTAATCATGGACTACTTCCTTAAGAGGGATAGTAGAAAGACCTTAGCATCATAAACATTAGTATGTTCCTGACAGGTATGCTCAGTTAGCAGATGACTTTATTTTCTATGAATTGGATTCTCAAAGTGGTGAATAAAATCTGCTTCTTCTACCTTCCGCAGTGTATCAGATTGGCATGTATCTGTGTTTTTGAAGGTGAAGATCTAGATCTTTTCAGACTAGTTTATGATCAAAAAGTATATTAATAGTTAGTGAAGTGAAAAGTGAAAAGAATTAGTTTATAAACACATTTAATTGTTAATTAGCATTTTAAAACATTTTTAATTGTTAATTGTTAATTAGCATTTTTAAACATTTTTAAACATAAATATGTTTATATTAAATATAAATATAAATAAAACATTTTTAAACATTGTTATCAATGATCTGGATAAGGGATTTGAGTGGTTTCCTCAGTAAATTTGCAGATGACACCAAACTGGGAGGCTTGTGTTTGTTAGCTTGAAGGAAGGAAGGCTCTGAGAAAGGATCTGGACATGCTGGATAGAAGGTCTGAGGTTAATTGTGTGAGGTTTAACAAGGCCAAGTGCCAGGTCCTGCATTTGAGTGTTAACAGTCCCCTGCAACTCTACAGGTCTGGAGCAAAGTGGCTGGAAAGCTGCCCATCAGAGAAGGACGTGGGGGTGTTGTTTGACAGCTGCAGCTGTCTGAACATGAGCCAGCAGTGTGCTCAGGTGACCAAGAAGGCAAACAACATTCTGGCCTTTAACAAGAACAGAGTGGCCAGCAGGTGTAGGGAAGAGATTGTGCCTCTCTACTCCACACTGGTGAGGCCACACCTCAAACACCGTGTTCAGTTTTGGAATTCTTGCTACAAGAAGGATGTGGACTTGCTGAAGCATGTCCAGAGAAAAGGAACAAAGGGTCTAGCCAATGTCTTATGTGGAGTGGCTGAGCAAACTGGGATTGTTTAGTATGGAGAAGAAGAGGCTGAGGTGAGACCTTATATCTTGTATCTAGTGATATGATCAGAGGAAATGGTCTCAAGTTGTAGCAGGGGAGGTTTAATTTGGTGTCCTGAAGGGACAAAGCCTCAGATATTCCCTGAACCAGACAATGGAGCAGGAGCCAGGAGATCTGGTTTTTGAGGAGGTTGCCCACATTGCCCAGGCTTGTCTGAACATGCCCTGGGGTCCAAGTGGGCCAGGTGTGTGTGCCTTTGGCCATGTTTGGAGAAAATCTGATTCTATAGTTTAAAACATCAGGTTTTTATCTCTTAATCTTTGTTGCCACTGGCCATCATAGCTTGGGAAATCTATAAATACTAGCCCAAAGAGTGAGTTCTTTGCCTTACTTAAGATCTGGGAAAGAAGCCACAAGACTTGCTTTGCAAGTCTGAGAAGCCAAGCCCTGCCTTACCTTGCAACCCAGAATCCATGCCATGCCTCAGTTTACCCAGAAAGACACAAGTGCCCTTCACAGTAACAGCTGTAAAAACTCAGAAGCAGACAGGTGTGTCTAGCTGGCTGAGGGACAAACCCTGGGGGAGCCAAGACCCTGAAACAGTTTTGTTTTATTAGAAGAAGCAACCAGAGGCACTGCGAAGATTACAGCTGAAGAACCTCTCCATATCAGGCAAAGCTATAAAAGCTGCCAAGCCCAGAGCTGCAGGGATGACAGCTGCTCAAAGCCCGAGCACCAAAGATACTCCAAATCACAACCTGCCCGGACAGCCGCATCATCTGCCTGCCTACAGCGTGCCAGGGATGCATCCTTCACAGAGCAGCCTCCCTCCCAGCACAGCAGCATCCACCTACAGATGCCACCACCGGCTGGCGTGAATTCGAATATACCACATATTCTTGGGATTATAAATGCAGCAACCAGCAACTGAATATGCTGGACTGGAGTGATTTGTAGTGAGTAACCCAGCAAATCTAATTTTTATAAGCATATATTAAAAGGTTCTGTTGCCCTAGAGAGTTCTAGAGTCCCCCTCCCCTCATCCTCCTTCCCCCCTACCCCCCTCTGCTCTCTGTTTGTGGACAAAGCTGGCACCTTGCTGAAGGTTTTTTTACAGTTTAAATTACTGTCTGTTGTTTCTGATCTTGATAATATTGTTTAAATAGTTACATGTCCCTGCTTGAAAGATACCTTTTCCATGACCGAATATTTCGAACTAGTAAATAGGCTTTATTAATATTTTCCACAGGATTTTTAAACTGAGTTATTAATATTTTTATTAATTGTTCTGCCTATTAAATATTAATAACCATAACATTTGGATATAATGAAAAATCTTTACTGAAAGAGGGGTCAAGCTCACCAGGGAAGTGGTGGTGGAGTCAGCATCCCTGGAGGTGTTAAAAAAATATGTAGACATGGCCCTTTGGGACACGTATTATGGCCATGATATTGTCAGCTTGACTGTTTGATTTGATGATCTTAGAGGTATTTTCCAACTTAATGATTCTATTCTAACAGGGAAATGTACATTTTCAAGTATCTTTCCTAAATTATGGTTATTTTTGAATGACAAGCAAGGTCATTTTCTTAGACGGGATCTTTTCATAAATGTAGGCTACATAAACCCAAAGCACAGAAAATTCCAGTCAAATGCTTTTCCTTGAGGTTAAGATGTGTCAGAATTAGTGCAGAAATACCAGTCCAAATGAATATATAAATGCACAAAACAGATTTTCTGAGCAGAATTGCTATCTGATTTTACTAATGGTCCAAAATGAAAGCCATTCAACACAGACACTCACTGCCTACTTAATGGCAAAAATTCCCTTTCATAGGCCTATGAGTTGGTACTGTGTTGCCTGAGAAAGAAGTTTTAATTTTTGTGTTACACCATTCAGATTGGTCCCAGCCTGAAAAGCAGCAAGCCATTGCAGCCCAAGCAGGACAGTAACTCAAAGATGTACAAGAAAGTATCTGTCTCGTTGTCTAAACTGAACAAAACTTAACAGCTCAGAAGAGCAACAGAGAGGCTAGAAGGTCACATCAGGAATAGGATGTATCATCACATTAAGCACTTTCCCAGAATCCGTACAATTATTTTGAGAAGGAGGCATGCTGGGCTCCTTTTTATGTAGGAAATGGTTCCTACATAATAAGCTTCCAGTTCTAAGATACAACCTTTGTTATACCATAGCTTTCAGCTAAATTGCATGCATAAACCCACCAGATAATAATAGTCCAGCTCAGAAACAGTTCATCATGACTGATACAGCTTGGATTTGTTTTTTTTTCTTTCTTTCTTTCTTTTTTCTTGTTTAGTTGCTTGGCTTCTTTCATACTCGGTGTTCTCAGAAGTAGAAAACTGAGACATGGGTTAAATTACATTCTCTTACTACACTTAGTATCTCTCTCCTATTATTTGTCATCACGACCTATGACATTTGGAAAACATAGGGTTTTTTTCCATAACATCAGCTAACAAAATACAATTCCATAGTATGTACTGCTTTTGGGAGGTAATAATATACTGACTTGTAGCATAGGTAAGCCCATCTCTATCTAAAGATACTCAGAATAGTCACTCCATTATTTAAGGTGGCCTAAAACCTTACGGAATTCAGAGTTTCAATGTCCCTCAAAATATAGTTGCCTAGATTGTTAAACTTCTGAACTTTTTGCATCAAACTCTGTCTTTATTCTTCAGAAATGTCGAAGTATTTCTTGATAAAATCATAATGAATATACTCTTCTCCTAAGAATTTTAACTGATTATAGATACACAACCAGACAGACAGACCAATCTATATTTAAGTTTTTCAATTCTGAGAAGAAAGACAGTCAAGTTTAATTTCTCATATTTCTGGAATCTACATGGTATGTGTGGGCCTTCATTTTCATCTCTATTCTGTATATCCTGAAAGGTAAGGTCTAAAAAATGTATCAAAACTATAGCACCACACATTAAAACATACAGAAATAAGCAAAGTTAATGGTGTTTTCAGAATTCATTCTCCACAAATAAAGATATGAAATCAAGGAGGTAGCTCTCTAAATTACAAAAACTAATTATGATAACAAGATCATTTTACTTCAGGAGCCTCATCTGATTTTTTTATGGCCTAGAAAGAAAGCAGATCATTTACTCTCTGTGGCAGATACAATTGCCCTGGAAGAAACACAAAAGCCCAAGAGACACCTGACAAGGGGCTGAAGCATGCTAGAGGCTGATAACGTTCAGCTTGATGCCTCTCAGATGTTGACTGGTGACCCTGTGTCCAAGATCTTACCCTGCTTTTGCATAGGCTTGGCCCTCCAACTAGTTAGAACTGACCATGGTGAAACCTTGATTTACAGTATAAATGGAGTCCCACTGTAAAGACATTTTGTGTTGGTCTCCTCAATGTAAGCAGCCTGGCAGCTGGATTCTCTCCTCTTACATTCAAATGTCATCTAAGAATACTCGGATGGATTGTGTCCTCACCCATGCCTTGAGTGGGAAATTTCCACTTCTATAAATGAGCATGTGCATATTTTGATTCATATTTCTAGAAATAGTATTCCTTAAAGCTTAATGTTAAAGCTTAACTAGATGTACGGTAGTATATTCCCAACTGTGATTCCCAATTTGTGAATCAACTGTGTCAACAGATTGACAAGTAATTTTGGTTACAATTTTTGGGTACCTTTTGCTGTCTGTTTTCTGGGCATCTCTGTGACACTCTCAAACTCAAAATGAGACACTGCGAAACAAAAAGCATGCTCAGTGGTCTTCTCCATTGTCTTCACTTTGTTCTTGTGTCACTTGAAAAAAAATAATTTCATGGACCAAGGTTTTGGGCTATTTGCTACACTTCCCTTTACAATTTGAAACTATAAATAAGTACAGAGATGGTTTCCTGCCTCCAAGGTAATATTGCTAAAATAAAGCAGCTCAACTTAACTTATTTACTCGATGACTTATACACTAAATATAAATATAAATATTTATAGATGCAGTATACTGTAGTATACTAAGAAAATTAAAAGCAGGAAATATGGCAAGCTGGAATCCTTAGAGCTCTCAACAATCCTATTTAATTAATCTTTTTAAAAATGTCTGTGAAATATAATTTAATAGTAATTTTAAAAGCTTCATTTACTAGTACTTCCTGAGATTAGCATCTGTTCACTACTCTGATAATGAACAACAGATGCTACAGAAGTTTCAAGGAAGCAAAACTGCTTATTTCAGATGTTTATTTCCCAAACTTAGAGAACAATATAAAAATAAAACTGCATACATAGCCTGAAATTGGAAGCACTGATGAAGACAAAGAATGGTGATGCAAGAATGCTGAAAACTGGACTAATACCTGTCTGTTCTTATCATGTGTAGACAGCAGAGTTACTATTAGTACGGTTATACTCCTGGGCCCATGGCTTGCACAGGTGCACCCTTCACTGGGCCAAAAACTGGCTGGATGACCAAGCACAGAGAGTGGTTGTGAATGGTGCAGCGTCCAGCTGGTGTCCAGTGCCCAGTGGTGTCCCCCAGAGATCAATACTGGGTCTAGTTCTATTCAACATCTTTATTGACAACCTGGATGAGGGGATTGAGTCTACTGATAGTAAATTTGCAGATGACATCTAATTGGGAGGGAGTGTGGATCTGTTGGAAGGTAGGAGGATGCTGCAGAGAGACCTGGACAGGCTGGGCCAGTGGGCTGAGGCCAACAGGATGAGGTTTAACAAGGTGTGGTGGTTTGAAACTGTCTTTTTAATTTTTCCTTGCAAAGTTCAGAACAGAGAAAGTGAGAGAGTATAAATAAGTCACTATTGGGTGTAAGAAAGCAAAATACTGATTGTTCTAAACACTTCCATTGGATAGATAGAAATGTTTAAGAACTATTACCCAAAACAAAGTAGGCACTCTGCACATTCTGTGTTCGGCAGTGGGGGCAGTTGCTGGGCTGTCTGGCTGCTGTTTCTTCTTCTCTTCTGGCTGAAGATAACACATACTGACCTTGGCAGCTAAGTTAACAACTTTCTGCTTAACTAATTCTGCTTCTCTGTCCAGGGGGGTCTGGGGGGAAGCTCCTGGGAGAGAGAGAGGCCCCTTTGGGAGGGTCCCCTTGAGGGGAAGCAAAGGGAGATTGGTTGTGCTTTTCTGTTGATTGTATATATTTGTAAATGTTGTGAATTTTGTATATTTGTACATATTCATTGCATTTCATCGTAGATTTTAGACTCTGCTTGTAAATACAGCCTTCATTTGCTTCCAGACTGGGCTAGCCTGGTTGTTGTTGGGGGGGGGGGGGAATTTCAGCTCACACCGACACACAAGGCCAAGTGCAGGGCTCTACACTTCGTCCACGATAACCCCATGTAGGACTGGGGGATGCGTGGCTGTAGGGCAGCCTGGCAGAGGGGGACCTGTGAGTGATGGTTGGCAACCAGCTGAGCATGAGCCAGCAGTGTGTCCAGGTGGCCAAGAAGGCCAATGGCATCTTGGGTTGTGTCAGGAATAGTGTGGCCAGCAGGACTAGGGAAGTAACTCTGCCCTGTACTCGGCACTGGTGAGGCCTCACCTTGAGTTCTGTCTGCAGCTCTGGGCCTCGCACTTCAGGAAGGATACTGAGCTGCTGGAGTGAGTGGGTCCAGAGGAGAGCAATGAGACTGGTGAAGGGGCTGGAGGGAAAGTCTTATGAGGAGAAGCTGAGAGAGCTGGGACTGGTCAGCCTGGAGGAGACCTAGAGGGGACCTTATCTCACCCTACAACTACCTAAAAAGAAGTTGCAGTCAAATGGGGGTTGGGCTCTTATTCCAAGCAACTAATGACAAGACAAGAGGGCATATTATGAAGCTGCGCCAGGGGAGGTTTAGGTTGCATGTTAGGTAGAACTTTCTCACAAAGGGTGATTAGTCTCTGGAATGGACTGCCCAGGGAAGTGATGGAGTCACTATCACTGGAGGTCTTTAAGAAAAGATTGGATGTGGCACTTGGTGGCATGGTTTAGCTGATATTGTGGTGTTAGGTCATAGGCTGGACTTGATGATCTCAGAGGTCTATTCCAGCCTCAATAATTTTGTGATTCTGTGATTCTGAGAGAAGAGTTTAATATAAATGAGATAACATAATAATGCAAAATTAGCTTAGTTTAGCCTACTTGCAGAAAAAATTCAGTGAAATGCAGGAAAGAGAAAACCCAGAATAAAACAGAAAACCAAACCCAGTGTGCTAGCTCTCTCCTGGTGAGGTATTGCCACTATCCCTGTGGAAAAGAGCCAACACTCAAAACTCAGAACTCAAAAGCTGCAACTGGAACAGGAAGCCTCTCATGTTGCAATCTGAACTTCAAGCACCACAATATTTTGCTCCAGTCTGTGCTTTAATTTTGAAGCTGGCATGAGAGAGGATGGTTTTGAATAAAAGCAGTGAATTTAAATTCAGCCTAGGACAACATTCTATGATTTTATGATTAATTAGAAGGTTTGAAAAAAAGATTATTTGACTTACCTAGCAGAATCTTATTCATAGCAGTCTTTCCATCAATCTAAAAAAATATATTAATCATCTAATGCTCACATTATTTCCAAGGCACCCCCAAGTGAAAGTTTTAATTGAAGTAGTTTTATGAATAAAATAATTATCCTGAGTGAAATTGTCCCTGTTGAAACATAGATATTAAAGTCATTAGAGTGCAACTCTGAGAAAATTGTTCTGTTTCATTAATAATACACAAAATAATTGCCTACTTTTAGGTTATAACTATTTCTTATTGAATCTCTCCTAAGTAATGTAATTCTTCTTAACACAAAGCAGAGGTAGTGTGAACACTATAATTGTTTGACAACGGTCTACATTTTAGTGCAAACATGGCAAAAATTCAGACTGTATCTATATTATATAAATCTAACTTATGTACATTCTGCTGTTCTTTGAAAAATGAAATAAACTTTGAAGGTAATGCAAAAGTATTATATAATACCATATTAAAATTCCCAGAGAAACAAATGTGTTATAAAGAATGAGAGATCACTACGTGTATAAAGAATACTTTTTTTCAAAAATTCAAGATTATATTATATAATGAGCAGGATGACAATCCAGAGCCTGGAACAAATGCTTAAATACAGATGATAAGACCAAAAGAAGTGGTCATAAAGATATTACATTAACACAGAGAAGTGATTTGAAATTTACAGTGTCAGAGGTATGCTGAAAAATAACCTGCTAGAAGGAAGTAAACAACTACAATAAAATAAAACAGTCATAATACTTCATTATTACTTTGAATTTAGATCTGTGTCACATTGCTAGATTGCTTTCTAATGTGTGTATGTTACCTCACATCTCCTCTTAGAAATTACAGCCAAAATACCACTGTTCGTCCCAGGTATTTAACCTGTACTTTAACAGCCATTTTCAGAGTTTTTACAGTTATACCATATCCTGTATAAACTTGTGTTACAAGACCTTGTGATCTGTCTCAGTATAGCTAGGAGTTTGCCAGAGCACAAATTCTTCTGGAAGAATTTCTTGGCACAGAAGTTCATGGAAAAAGAACATAAATACCTGAATCTAAAAATAATATTTCATTAGGTTTTAAATCAACTATAAATTTAGCATCATGTGTGATGTATTTGCTCTCTTATAAATCACAATATGTTCATAAAGGAATGATGGAAAATACTTGAGGAAGCAGCTGAACCTCCTACAATAAACCACTGTGTGATTCTTACCTTGTTAGCAAGTTCACACAACTTTTAGCAGGAATAAACACCTTAATCTGAATGCAAGTGCTTGATAACTAGATGACACAAAATTCCCTTCCTAGGTCTTTCCATGATGAGACTCGTTTAGAGATAGAATGATGGTGCCACCTTTGGATCAAGGTTCATTTAAGCCTGGAAAACTAATAGTGTATTGTATGCCTCATTCAATCTTTCAGCATTTTGAAATCATGGTATAAATGAGTTTAAGAGGATTAGCATGAGCCTGCCTTGATATGTTAAGAAATGACTGATGTGTTCTTTCCACAATTCTTGCAAAAACCTATCATTCTTTTTGCAGTAAGTGTAAAAATGGTTGTGTGTGAATGTGAATGTAGAAAAGAATTTACACACATGGAGTGTTTTCCAGATTCTACCAAACGGTATTGTTTTGCTAGTGGTCCCACTAAGGGAATCACAATAGATCCAATTATACTTCATTTGTTGAAAAGGTAGCAATACCATCTGATGGATAAAGAAGAGTGCAAATTGTCTTTGTGTGCCTGAACGTTTTCACAGTCTCACATAATCACTGCTGTTAGAGAGTATGCATTTTCTGCTGATTTTCCCCCTATATCTCATGGAGATTTTTACTTCAGAAATTCCCCCATTTTATAGCTGGAGAACAACACAGGGCTTCTTACAACTTGCAGAACAGACACATTTGGATGGTAAACCTGCAATAAAAATGAAGCTTCTATAATTCTACATTTACAACTCCTTTAGTAACTGTGACAGGAATGGGTAAACGGGTGTTTGAGCAGAAGTAGCCAGCTGCCTAATAGGGGCAATGAAAAACACACACCTGCAGGTTCTCTGTTGATAAACAAAGCAGGCCTAGGAATGTGTTGACATACTTGCTAGCCACAAATCCCCTCCAAACACTTTGTAGAGGACAAATGGACCCAGAGGAAGATGAAGAGAAGGAAAGCCATTGCTGGGCAGGGGGTGCCGTGACCCCCAAGTGCAACAGGGGATATAGGTTATATAGCATGATTGTACAATGGGGAGAGGCTGTGGCCCCCACGACTCAGCCTCCTGGGACATCTTGGCCCAGCGCCATGGCACGCTGGCCCCATTTAAGCCGAATATGGCTGATAGTAGGGCGACTGCTGCTTCTCCGATCCTACAACAAGACTTGGTTTTGCAGGTATGCCCACCTGGATGGGAGCTGGACAGGTCTGCCGTTTGGTGGTCTTCGGGGTTGCCATGTTCCTTATTGGGTGGTTAGGGTGAATTAGTTGAGCTTTGCTCTCGGGTTGTGCTCTACTTTTGGGTTGGGTTGTGCTTCACTTTTGGGTTGTGCCTTGCTTTCAGTTCTCATGCCTTATGGTGATTTTGTGCAAGCTCTGCCTTTGAAATAAAACAAAGCTGTGCCTGACGGCACCTGTGGTTCGTGCATTAATTCTTCCAACCTACTAAAACAGTAACATACATAGATCAAGCAGAAAACATCTACAAAATCTTCTTTCCCTCTTTTTCTATCAGATCTTTAATATTCAGATGCTTTTAGACAAAAAGCTATTCGAAACTCTGAAATTAATGATCTGAGTAATATTTTCTAGCAATATGAATCTTCACAAATAAATATGAAAGACTGTCCAGGAGAGGTCATGATAAGCAAAATTTCATGCTGATTTAGCCAGTGCTTTTCACTACTGTATCTGTTTCTTTCTTTTCTGTTACTGAGAGAAGGTGCTTTGTCCTTTAGATAAACTGTAGCACAGCATGCAGTTTTTGATTTCCTATCTGAAAGCATGAAGTTTGGTACTTCATCTGGTGCATTATTAATCCATCTAGAGGAGAGTCTTGTTTATTAAAATCCATTTGCAAAAAGAGTGAAGTATAATAAGAGGGGAATGGAGAAATAAGAGATACAAAGTGGAATGAATCCAGTGATGTACAGTCACCTAATCCTAATTAGAAAAATAAATAAACAAAACCTATCCTAAAATCAATTTGAATAAGGACGAGCAACTAAAAGAGCTGAATTCAATACTTAAGGTCTCAGTTCAAACAAATATGGATTTATTTTGTTATTTCTTGGTTACACAGTATCAAGATTTCATTTCTTAAACTTTCCTTCTGCACTTGTACCCCTTGTGCCAGAATAAATCCTACAGAAAGCTACACTATATCTCTAGTTTGAAATTTAATCATCTGTTAACCTTCAAGTTGTTCTAGTGTACATGAATGCTCTAAGTGCATAGTGACAGCAGTAAGAACAATAACAGCAACAATAATGTTTATAGTCCTTAGACAAATAATGGAAGCTGGAAGTATCAAAAAGTCCACTTTTATAATTACACAGATCTCTCAGGAGCAAGAAACTTAGTGATGTAAGTCCCACATCTTAGAAGTAGTTTATAAGCTATAGCCCTCAGTCACACTTGGGCCTTTAGCCCTAGTAATGAACCATTCTCTCTATTTTAAATGAAAATTAGAGTCCCAGGTTACTTGGACCCTTTTGAATATTTCTAGCTTCTATGCTTCCTGCTAGTTTTCTGTAGCTGGATTTTCTAAAGTGATGACTGACTTTGAGTATCCAATCTTAAATGAAACAAAAAAAGACCTGATTGATAAAAAATATTTTATCCTCTTCTGAAAAATGGGCATTTGAAAGTTGTTATTGTAAGCATGCAAATATCCCTACTCACTATCTTAAATCATGATTTTATATTCTAAAAGCTCTAAGACTGACAGTGCTGGAGGAAATGACAAGGACGAAGAACATATTACTTGCTTTATAGCCTTTGTTAAATATTAAATAGTTGATGTGTACAGAGACATCACTTGCCATTCCATGTTGTTCAAGTACAGTAACACCATTTTTGTCATAGACAAATCATATGCATTCTTCAGCCAACATCAGAATGAGTGAACAACTCCCTGAAATTCAGACAAGGCATGTTTGTTGCCACAACTCAGCCAGTGAAGTAGTTTAGCAGAAGGCATTGCCCAAATGGCTTTGTTTAATTTCACAGTTCTTGAAACAATAAGGGTCAGAACAATCCTCACTATCAATACAGACTGGGGGATGAGGTGATAGAAAGCAGCCCTGTGGATAAGGACTTGGTGGTGCTGATGGACAAGAATCTGGACGTCAGCAGGCAGCGTGCACTTGCAGCCCAGAAGGCTGCATCAAAAGATGTGTGAGATTGAGAGAGGTGATTTTGCCACTTTACTATCCCCTAGTGAGACCTCACCTGGAGTACTGTGTCCAGCTCTGTAGCCCTCAATACAGGAAGGACATGGACCTGATGGAGCAGGTCCAGAGGAGGACCGCAAAAATGATCAGGAGGCTGGAACACCTCTGCTATGAGGACAGGCTGAGGGAGCTGGGGTTGTTCAGCCTGGAGAAGGCTCCAGGGAGACCTAATAGCAACCTTCCAGTACCTGAAGGGGGCTTACAAGACTGATGGAGAGAGACTGTGTACAAAGGCCTGTAGCGATAGGAGGAGGGACAACGGCTTCAAACTAGAGAAGGTAGATTTAAATTGAATGTTAGGAACGAGTTGTTTATGAGGAGTGTAGTGGAACACAGGAAGAAGTTGCCCAGGGATATAGTTTGGGCTCCATCCCTGGAAATATTGATGGTGAGTCTCAACAGGGCTCTGGGAGGCCTGATCTAGTTGAAGATGTCCCTGCTTACTGCAGAGGGGGTTGGACCTTTCCAACCCAAACCATTCTATTATTCTATGATTCCAGTTCCCTTTTCTACCTATTTCCTAATTTTTATATAGCATCCATTCCTTGGCACATCAAGGAGTATCAGCCCATTTGCCTAACATAACTTACCCAAAAATAAACTGTAGGCAACTGATCTTCTCTAATATTTTCAGCAGAGGGCAGAAGAAGGATGTTCACTCTGAATGGCGTGAACTCCTAAAGCTGAGTACATCAACAGCCAACTCAGAATAAAGGAAAACATCCCTTCTGTTACAGTAACAAAACTGTCCAGAGCTAGTATCTGAGGCACTAGAAGAAACATATGCTTTCCATAATTTATACTGAAACCAGATTGTGGTAGTTTTAGGCTATGCCTTTAAAACATTTTCACAGATCTTGAGCAGAAAGTGGTAGAATGTAAATAAATCACTATTGGGTGTGAAAAGGAAAATAAAGATAATGCATTTAAACTAGTTGTACAAAACAATCTTTCTCTCTTCTCACTTCTTCTCTCTGGGAGGGACTAACTTGCTTCTGCTTGATCGTGGCTGTGTTCTCTGTTTTGGTTGAACATCCTAACAAAATAACTGCTCTTTTCTCTTGTCCCTTTGTGCACAGGGTGGCAAGGAGGGGGCAGGGAGTGGAAAAGCTATTAGCAGCTCCCCTGTCAATATTTGTAAATATTTTGTACATTTTCATTGTAGATTTGCTTGTAAATACAGCTTCATTTGCTTCCAGCTGAGCCGGTCTGGCAATTTAATTTTAAGGGGAATTTTCAACCCACCACACAGATGCTTAATCAAAAAACACAGTTAATGACACAAAAATCTTTCTGCTTTTCCTTAACAGCCCCTCTTGTCTAGTATACGTTTTTTTCCAGTCTTTTCTGATTCCATTCTCTCTGTGTGAATTTAGGAAAATAATAAAATGGACACTGGCTCTGCACAGATCATCACAACTGCTGGTATGACTTATATATTTTCTGAATCTCTGACCCTTGTAGTTTTATTTCTGTACACTACTCTGCAAGACAGTAACCTAATTTAAAACAAATTAAAACACAGAAAATAAAGAAATAGCAGTAAGAATCCCTGACATTAATGTCACTATTTTGTGTTAATCTCTGTCCTCACGTTTTCATCTTCTGCCTTCCCAACATGAACATTCCACTTATCACCAGGTGCTCCATTTAATGAAAAAAACCTCCAAACAACCAAAACAACCAGAACTTGAATGAGAGACTTCTTGTGCCATGAATTTTCATAAGTGCTTGGTACCATCTGTATTATCTCCCAACCCTCAAAGAACATCAATAGCTGCAAAAGATGAAAAATATGTGAAGAATCATAGGTCAGCATTTTTGAGCAAGGAACCTCAACACCTTTGTTTATTAAAATCTAAATGCCAGTAAATATTGCTGTCTAAACACAGCAATAGCTGTTTTCTGTGCTGTTCTTCATCTGTGCTGAAGATTTTTGTTTTTTGTGGACTCCTGATTTTGTGCAGTATCAGGACTTTTTCAATGGAGTTTCAGGGGAAAGGCACCAGATGGCTGTATGGTGATATTTGTCTGGAGCAGAGTGATGGTCACATGTTCATGATATATGCAATATCTTCATTCTGTGAAAATATAACTGGAATATTTATTTTAAATTTCTGAATAAATATCTCACCTTTTAATGTCTTATGTTTGATACTGTGAGCAGGACTAAGAAAGAAGGACTAAGAGAGTGGCTGAGAAAAAGGTAGACAATAATATTTATGTTTAGAACTTTGGCACTTAAATCAAGATAGGTGAAAATGGATACCCAGAACAGAATCACGCAGAATGTTAGGGGTTGAAAAGGACCTCCAGGTTGCAATCAAATTTTAAGATATGGTTGTTGACTTATGCTTTGGATGCTGTAGATCTGTAACAGAATTCAACCTGATTTATGTACTATATTAGAATCACTACTCATCTGTGGACAACCAAAAATGGCTAATCAATTTTCATTACTATTATAGGGGCGTTTTGTTTGTTTTGCTTGGGTTTCTTTGGATTTTGGTTTTGGGTTTTTGTTGTTGTTGTTGTTTGTTTTTTTAAATTTATTTTCATGTCTCATTCTTAGCCTTTTGTACAACGTTTAGCCTCTTAAGGCAGGAATTGCTCAAGTCTTAACAAAAGCGTTTGAACTTAACAAGAGTTTTTGAATGAATTCATCTCTTCATTTAGCAGTAAGGAATGAGAGATTTGTGGAGCTGTTTTTTTGCTGGGCTTAATGGTTCTTGCAATGCAAGAGGAGCAAATGCAGTCTAATATGCAGATAATACAGGAAGTCCTCTACAGAGCTCTTTCCTGCAGGTCACTCCCTAACATGTATTGATGAACAGCGTTATCCCTCCCAGGTGCAGAACACTACACTTGACCTTGCTGATCTTCGTGAGATCTTCCCAATTCCTTCAGAAGATATTTTGGGAAGATTCCTGCAGTATTTTTCAAGTGCTGAACTTCCCACTTGATGTTAACGACTTTCTAAAACTTTGTTAGTCAAGGGGGAGAAAGGATCTGTCTTATCTCTGTTTTTGCTACCACATGCTATAGTTTTCCAAATTATTGGCTATCGAGCATCCTGACAGGAATGGTAATAACCCAGGAAAGGATAATCAAAGCAAACAAAATCCAGCTTCCCCAGCAGCTGTATAGATGGAGAATGGTAAAAGCTGCATGCTAGCAGATTGGAAAGGTACGCAGTAAAGAGTTCTTCTTTGTGAGACTGCTTAGTGAAAACATCTTGAAGATCAAGCAGGCACTCTGCTTATCACATGTGGAAGGTTTCAAGGAGGAGAGTCTTTCTGTAACAGTATCATGTTCTGACAACTGCCTAACAGCAGCTAGAGAACCCTGTTGTAAATCCCCTTCATTGACATAAACTAAATCTAGAATTACCAAGACAATTAAATAAAATTTACACAGAGTATTTGGGGCACAGTCCTATTCTTAGCTGTGGGTCAAAAGCCTACAGACTTGCTAACCAGAAGAGACAATAACTGCACCCATTTCAATATGTATTTTTATATTGAAACAGAACAAAGGGTAAGAAAAATAAATAAATTTAGATGATTTGTTTTCTCATCTTCTGCAAATAGACAGATAAGAGCTGATGGTGTAAATGCTATGAAAGAAGTGGAAAGTACCAAAGCACTTAAGTGTTAATAGGGGTACCCAGAGAGAAGTGTCCACAGATTTTAACAGAACTGCACATGCTGAAAAGTAGGGTAATATCTCATGCTGAGTATGTTTCAGTTCCCATCCCTTGTGATAGGGCATAAAATTGTCCTTAGTGTTCAACAGTCACAGCATGTTGTAGAAGTGATGAACAGCATCCGTCCAGTAGACTTATCTGAAGAGGTTCCTTCACACTCTCCAGTGACAACAGGAATACTCGAACCATTTTCAAATAACAAGGAAAGCCACGTGGCAATAACATCTCCTGCATGGTGATCCCTTCTGCTAAGTTACATACTTGTATCTTCAAAACTCTCCTCATGTCTGAAGTTCTAAATCTTAACATCCCTAACTAATCAGAAAAACTACCCCCAAATTCTGCAGGTGAAAAATGAAATCCATTTGACCTAGGCTTTGGAAGAAGTCTAACATAACACAAGCATTAATGGAAACATAACCATAAGAATGGAGTTTAAAAAGCACTAATTGTTTAAATTATTCTTTCAGATTTTACTAAACAATATTATTTTTCTTGTATGTGGTCAATCTGCATGAAACGTTGTACTTTATTGAGAACAATTAGTCAGCCTTCTGACTCAGAGATAACATATCAGGCCCACTCTGCTGCTGCTCGCAGGCTGCTACTAATGCCATGAGCAGGTGATCTTTATTATAGACGGCATGTTTCCATGGGGAATTTAACGTTTTCCTGCTTTGTTTGTTTGTTTGAAGTATGAAAGTACTGTTTGTCAGGTATGTCTAAGTTGTAAATACCATCTGATCAGCTGAACTCATTAGCAAAGACAAAACAAGTCTTTACTGGTATGAATGTGGTTTCTTCCCCCCAGCAAATCAAGTAGACACACAGCTGTTCTTTCTGGTCTTTCTGCAGAGATTGAATATAACATGAACAACATAAAATGTGTGTACAAAATACACAATACACATTTCTCCTATTTTACAAGTATAGGTAAGGTATCTTCTGCATAAAAATCACATTAAGTTGGTGCTCTGTAACCAAAGGATTTTTAAACTCTAATTAGCACAGATTTAATTTATCCATCAGGATGTACCACTCATCAACCAGGCACTCCCTGAGATTTGAGTATACTCTTATTTGACAGGACTCTTGAAGTAACTCATATAATTGGCAAATTATTTTCAGTTTTGAAACACAGCACAGACATTAAATTCTCTTCAGAGCTGATATCATATATTTATAGACTAATACTTGACACTTTAGACTACATATAGACATATAGAGAAGAAAACGAAAATACAATTTTTCATAAAACTATTTTCCCTCTTTGTTGCATTCTTTGAGACATTTTATAAAATCCTTCTTTGCAAATCAGTATTTTTAGATAATCTGTTAATTTAACTTTACTCATTTACAGATAATAAAAAATAAATGCCCTTCACATGTGCAAATCAAACAAAAGCAGAATTTGGTAAATTAGGCTGCCAAAATTCTGAAAGATACTGATTTTCATTAAAAAGCAAAAGACCAATATGTGGTTATTTTGAAAAAGTTTGTCCTTAAAATAATGAACCCTCATGTGGACTAGACACTGATCCTATGAATAAGTCTTTATTTACATGGAATTTCCAATATTTTTAGGGTGACATTTTTATGTAGAAAATAAAATTTTGTAAATTTCCATGAGGTGATGAAGCAGAGTGCAAGTCACAGGATCAGAGGATGTTAGGGGTTAGAAGGGACCTACAGAGATCATCGAGTCCAACCCCCCTGCCAGAGCAGGACCATAGAATCTAGTGCAGGTCGCACAGGAATGCATCCAGATGGGTCTTAAAAGTCTCCAGAAAGGAAGACTCTGTAACGTCTCTGAGGAGCCTGTTCCAGTGTTCTGTGACCCTCACAGTAAAGAAGTTCCTCCTCATATTGAGGTGGAACCTCCTGTGATATAGCCTATATCCATTGCCTCTTGTCCTATCACAGGGTGCAACTGTCCTATCACAAAAACCTGTATTCCTGCAAGCATTTCAGAAAAAAACATTCTAGAATAATAAAAGACTCCTACCGGATCTTCAGTTTTGTGATTATTCAGCAAATCGGATAGGAAGTCATCATGAAGGCTTTCTCTCCGAATCAATGTAAATTCACGTAGAAAAACTGCTCCATGATTTTGATCTCCACAAACCTAGAAGGAAAATATGATTTTAGGGAAAGTAAAATTTTAATCATAGTCATAATATCCAGATAAATCAGACTGGAAGATCAAAATGTCCATTATTGGTCCTTTGTCTTCCTTTACTAAACTAGTTCTAACCAATCAGCATTGTCATTAATGAACACAAAGACACACATTTTAAGAAAGCCACTAAGTTGATTAATAACTGCCATTTACATGAGATGCTTTTGTAAAGTGTTCCTATGCTGTAATTTACGGCTATGTTTTATAAGGCAGTGTGATGATTTTAAGACTGCCTTTTTACTTTTTCTTCAAAAAGTTTCAGTAAAGTGAAAGAATGTAAATAAATCACTATTGGGTGTAAGAAAGAAAAATAATGATTATTCTAAACACTTCCATTGGAGAGATAGAAATGTTTAAGAACCACTACTCAAAACAAGGAGTTGGGCAGTCTCAGCTTGGCAGTTTCTGTCTGCCTGCTTCTTCTTTTCTGTCTGAAAACATACTGACCTTGACAAGTTAAGTCTAACAGCCTCTCTGCTTCATGACTCTCTGCCTTCTGCCAGGGGAAGTCTGGGGAGAGTCCTTCTGGCTGGTGGGGGAGGCCCCCTGGGGGAAGCAAAGGGGGCTTGGTTGTGTTTTTCTGTTGATTGCACGTATTTGTAAATGTTGTGACTGGTGTACATTTGTATATATTCATTTTATCCTAGATTGTAGTTTTGCTTGTAAATACAGCTTTCATTTGCTTTCAGACTGAGGTAGCCTGGTCATCATCGGTGTGGGAGGGGGATTTCAGCTCTCACACTGTTACAGGCAGTTAACAATTAAAACCTGTTTTCAGAAATCAATCAATATTTAGCGTGCATTTTTACCTTTTGGAACATATCATATTTGTGCAGCATTTTGCCTGATGAGAAAAGAAAAAAAAATAAATGAGAGCTTAAAATTTCTGAGGAAACTGTGGCTAGAAAAAACTAAATATGCAAATGCATGCAAAATCATGTAATCTAAAGTCACACCTATTGTTTTCACATTTAGTAAGATATACTAGCTATTTGGAGAAAAGGTTGTTTCTGTAGTAAGTGCCTAACCAATGTCTTACAAAATGTCCTGTGTACTATTATGGCATTGCTATAATTGTTGGAAATAAATAATGAAAACTCACATCATTCTTTGTGATCCTACATATTTTTTTCCCTTTCCTTTGGTTATCCAAGTGAAAGAATGATATTTTTTTTAAGATATAAAGTTTAAAATGTTGGAAACTAGTAAATGTCAGTTTTCTTTAGATTGACTATAAAGAATTCCATTACAGGTAAAATATCCATAAAGTTGGTAAGAACCAGAAATAGGGATTATATTATCAAATAGAAACCCAGCAGATTTTTCAGTTTTCAGCCGTTCACAATATATTTTGAAGGTGACTTATCTTGAGAAAACAGCATGTTTTATCAAAATATCTAAGTAAGAATATTTTGTACTTTACTATTTGACAACAGAGACTGAAACTCTGGTATGAATTAGGTAAGTGTGACAACCATAAACAAATTATTTGTATGAGATACTCTGTACAAGTGAGTTTGGAAGGAAGCAGTCCTCTCTGCCAGATAGGAAGTGAGATCAGAGAGGCTGCAAACCTAGTGCATTCATAAAAAGGTGACGAAAAGAAGATGACAAAATAAAATCAAAGTGGAGCATGGGAATATTTTAATATGAGGTAGGTATTGCAAGGAAGAGTCCTTGAATACAAACTTTATGATGATTAACATATCAGACATATTTTAGTCTAAGCCTCTTGTCTGTCATAGGAAAATAAAGGTCACTTAATTCTTGGTTGCTTTGAACTGCTCTGCTCAAAAAAGTAACACTTTCCACAAAAAGAACAGAGTTTTGAAATTTATACTTAACTTCACATCTTGTGGATAACGTTGAGAGAAACCAACTGATATTACTGAACCATGACAATGAAGAATTCTCAGGGGTGTAAGAGAAAGAAACATGCACATGTCCAAAAGAAAAAGAAGCCATGCTAAAGGTAGATAATCTTTTTCTAATAAAAAATTACAGACAAATCAGTATCTTATATATAAAATGTTCCTGAAAAAGCTCATATTACATCAAAATGTTTCATCCCAGGAGACGCAAAAGATGTTCAACGTCAAAAGATGTCCAAATAAAAATTGTTTCAAGAAAGGAAATCTGTCCTATTATTTCACTTTTAAGTAACAATCTCTGCTTGTGATTTTAAGCACATAATAGTCAGCAAATGATACAATTCTGATTAATTAGGTTTTCTTAGAATTTTGTGCTTCTAATTTCCAAAGTCAAATTACAGACAATGTCAATTCCTTATCAATGATTTGCCATCCTTCATTTATTCTGCCCCTACGCAAAACCTTTTCCTTATACGCGTAGCTAGCTTCCTGTTATTACTATTTCTAACTGGTTTTCAAAAAAGAAACTAATCCTACTGAATACTATATTAATTTGCTAAGCTGTCAATAGTTTATGCAAAAACTTCATAGAGAATACATTTACATTATCATTCATCCCAATAAAGTATCACTAACCTTTAAAACTTAGCTATTTACCTCATCGATATTAATGGTTTAACCACTGATAATTACACAGGAGAGAAGTAGATGACAGAGGTACTATTCAGAACAAGTACACAGGGCAAGAGAATAAAAAAAAAGGCACTGTGAAACTGAGAATGAAGGAAGAAAACGGTTATCAAGAGCAACCAGCATGGATTCACCAAAGGGAAATCTTGCTTGACTAATCTGATACCCTTCTATGAAGGCATGACTACATGGATAGATGAAGGGAGAGCAGTGGATATCATCTACCTTGACTATTATCTACCTTGACTTCAGCAAGGCTTTTGATACCATCTCCCATTGTTATAGACAAACTCAAGGAAAGAGAGTTAGATAACCGCACTGTGAGGTGGATTGGTAACTGGTTCAACAACAGAGTTCAGAGAGTTGTGATCAGTGGCACAAAGTCCAACTGGAAGCCTGTGGCCAGCAGTCTTGCCCAGGGATCAGTACTGGGTCCAGTTTTGTTCAGCATCTTCATCAGTGACCTGGATGAGGGGGTTGAGTGTACACTCAGCAAGTTTGCTGATGATATGGAAAGCCAGGGTGAGGAGGATGGTGGTTGGAGAGGGCAGAGAGCTGAACGAAGGCAAACCTCATGAAGTTCAACAAGGATATGTGCAGAGTCCTGCATCTGGGGAGGAATAACAGTAAGTACCAGTACAGACTAGGGATCATCCTGCTGGAAAGCAACATCAGTGAGAAAGGCCTTGGAGTCCTAGTAGACAGCAAGTTCTCTGTGAGACAGCAATAAGCCTTTGTGTCCAAGAGGGACAACGATATCCTGGGATGCATTAAGACAAGTGTGTCCAGCAGCCTAGGGAGGTTCTCCTTCCTCTTTTCTCTGCCCTGGTAAGACCACATCTGGAATACTATATCCAGTTTTGGGCTTCCCACTTCAAGAGAGACAGGGATCTACTGGAGAGAGCCCAATGGAGAGCTACAAGGATGATTGCAGGACTTGAACATCTCTCCTATGAAGAAAGACTGAGAGAACTTGGGCTCGTCAGTCTTGTGAAGAGAAGGCTGAATGGGAATTTGATCAACATCTATAAATATCTGAGGGTGGGTGTCAAGATGAAGGTGCCTTTGTCTTTTTGGTAGTGCCCAGCGATAGGACAGGGAACAATGGGTACAAGGCAGAACACAGGAAGTTCCACCTCAATAAAAGGAGACATTTCTTTACAGTGAGGGTGATGGAGCACCAGAACAGGCTGCCCAGAGAGATTGTGGAGTCTCCTTCTCTAGAGACTTTAAAAACCTACCTGGGTATGTTCTTGTGTGGCCTGCCCTAGGTGATCTGCTTTGGCAGCATAGTTGGACTCAATGATTTCTGGATGTTCCTTCCAACCTCTAACATTCTGTGATTCTGTGAAATTGAGGCACGACAAAATTCTAGCAAGTATGAAATCAATAACGTTTTTGTCATTTTATCTTAATTCCTCTCTCTCAGATCAGTGCAAAAAATTAGTTCCATTAGGTCCACTTGTGTGAGTCCATGTGGCAGAAATCTTTGAGTCAGGTAAAAAAATACAGAATAAGAGAAGAAAAGACCTAACACAAACCAAAGGGTTGAAGGATGCATCCCAATCAAGAAAGTCTGAATTTTCTTGCACTTGAGTACTGTCTCACTGTGGAAGTTCCTTCATTAATTTTCCTGTAACCAGCAATGAAGTAAACTAGCAATAATTCCTTTCCATACTAGAGATACTTTGCTGAGTTAAAGAGACAGGTAATGAATAGTACAGTCCAGCAAACCAATACAAATAATCATGGTATCTTCAGTATCACCTTTCTCAGCATGGAGGCATAAGGATTCAAAAATATATCACATGCAAAGCAGAACTATCAAATGTGGCCTCAAGTTTTTGTAAATTAACTCTCTAGGCACATCAAGAGCATCTTCAAGGTGACAGCTGTTTGGTCAAAGTCATTGCTTTCTTTGGATATTCAAAGTCCGAAGCACCCATGAAACATCAACCCTTAAAGGAAAAAGGTGTGTATCAGTATATTAAAAATGCTTCTTCTGTCAAAATTGTTTAAAAAATCAGGTTCATTAAGCTTACTGGGTCTTGTTTTTGAAATACATAGAATGTTTTGACAGTACTAAGAGTACTCCTTATTAGTAGTATTCTTAGGCATGAATCTCTTGGATTTTATGACAGAAACAAATTAAAACATGAAGAATGTGACAGAAATTAATGAATTAAATACCAGAAACGTAGTAATGAGATTTATAGTGAAGGATGAGGAATGCATGCTTTTTTAAAAGCTGAGTTATTCTGCAGCAACTATTTTGGTTTAAACTCCACTCTAAAGAGCCTAGCAACTTGAGCACATATTTAAACTCTGAGTTACTTTCAAGAAAAGCTGACAACAACTTTCCAATTTATTGCCCAGACCATTTCAAGTGAAAATGCCACACTTCTGTATGGGTGACAGGAGCATTACTTAGCCCTTAGGCTTGCAAGACACAATCATGTAAGAAGGAAGCGCATCCTATGTGATGGTTTTAAGGCTATGCCTTTAATTTCTTTTCACAGAGTTCGAGCAGAAAAGTAAAAGAATGTAAATAAATCACAATTGGGTGTAAGAAAGTGAAATAATGATTTTTCTAAACACTTCCATAGGGGGGATAGAAATGTTTAAGAGGCAGTACTCAAAACAAAGTACAGGCAGTCTGTCTGTCTGTTTGGTGTTTCTCTGCTGGACAGTCTGCGTTTCTCTTGTGGCTTTTGCTTTTTGAAGACAGCATACTGGCATACCGACCTTGAAAAGCTAAGTTTAACAACCTCTCTGCTTCTTGTCTTTATTCCTTCTGCCAGGAGGGTGTGGGGAAGGCAGGGAAGGGGAAGTCAGGGGGGGCAGCTTTCCCAGCTTTACCAGGAGAGTTTTGTGATGTTTTTGTTAATTGTACATATTTGTAAAGACTGTGTATTTGTACATATTTGTTGCATTCCATTGTAGAATGTAGTTTTTGCTTTGTAAATACAGCTTCATTTGCTTCTGAACTGAGCTAGTCTGGTGTTGTTAATGTGGGAGGGGAATTTGAGCCCACCACACTAAAACATCCTAGAAGTCTCAAAAGTGTGTTTAAGTTGCTTTTAGCTGTCGAGTGAACTTTATTAGTACCACTGGTGCCTCAATCAAATATTTAACAAGATCTCATAAGGAGTTCTGAAATAAGATTATTATCATTGCTATTTAATCTTTTGTGGTTTTGTGCTTCAATTCTGATTCTTTTTTCCTTATTCTCTAAAATGGAATTAGGATGGGTAGAGAGAGGTACAAGCTGAATATCGGGTCCCACATGTAGAGGTGATTATAGATTAGCTTGAAATCTGAATTCTGAAAGCTGTGGATCTTTACCAAAGTCCATGTAAGAACTAAAATTACACAGAGATTCTACAGTCTGATTCTGCCACTGTTAATCATTCTGAAAATTTTTCATTCCTCCATGGAGAGACCAAAAGCTGAGCATAATTAAACAAATTAAAATATGTTTCCTTCTGGGAATTTCTTGGGTATGAGTAGACTATGTTTTTCAGAGGAAGACATGCAAAAAGAGGTAGTACCCTCGTTAATTAAGAACATCACTCTCCAATGTTTCTTCATTACATGTTAACACACTGGTCCTTCAGAAATGTTTCAAATTTTCCACATAGATTTTCTAGGTAGGAAAATGTGAAGACCCAGATATGTCATTGCACATGTAATAGGACTGATAGTTTGAAGCCTTTACTGCCATGTCTTGCTTTAAACCAAAGACTAGAAGAATCCAGGTCTAATGTTAATTGAGAGATAAAGTACACTCTGAAACAAAATATCTGATTTTGAGGCAGAGGTAGTAAAAATTCCAGTTTAGATTTTTCTTTTTTTTTTACTGTTGTGTTTCCATAGACTGAACCAGGGCTGTGAAGCTGACTATTCTCTCTATGAAAACTCCTTAATCTCCTTTCCCTTCTATAACATTTAATTCTGTTTGAACTCAGTTTGTTTGGACTCAATCTAAATATATGTTTTTTTTCTTGCCAAAACAACAAGAATAAAGCAGAAAGCTTTTCTTTCCATGCATTTTTATAAGGTTAGATAAGATTAATTTCTTAATTTCTAGGAAATTGTGGGCTATTGTATTAAATCTGCCACATATGATAAATTTCAGTTCCCACTGACCCCAGAACACAATGACAAATGTGCTCATATAGGCGTAGACAACTTTCACATGAATATCTCCATTACCAGCATATTGAACAGTCACCTACTCGAGTGGTGTCACCATGTAGAAAATACTTAACACCGTGTGAGAAGGCAGGAGAAAACTCATGTGTTTGTGTATACAACTCTCACGCAGTCACAGCAAGTAGAAAGCTTATAAGAAAGTAGTTAGATTCTTGGGATGTTCTCTGTGTTTTTCTCTTACCTTCAATTCTTTGATACCCTTGAAGATGTTCAGCATCTCTACTGAAGATAGACTGTTCCAATTCTAAACAAACTGCTATCAGTGGAATTCCTTCCTAGAATTCCGGTTAGTCTGAAGGAGAATCTTCTCTTTGCTGATGTAGAATTGTTTTTTTAAAGTAACCTTTAGATATTAGATTCTCAGCTTTCATTGGTATAGATAGTTTTTATTTATTTCTTGCTTTACAGCAAGAAATTACTTTCTGGCTTTGATTCTCAGCTTGCTTTCTCTCATATGGAAGAAAGGGTTGTTTACCATCATTAGGATCTAGCATTTTTCACTATTGTGATACTTTCTTCTAACACCTCAAAATAGGGTTGAATGTCCTGGGAATGGTAAATTTTATGACAGAAATTAACAAAAAACCAAATATTTACTCATGTGGAAATTATTTTCCCTGAGACCTGAATATCAACAATATTGCTTTCTTATTATAGTCTTTCCAAACAGAAATGATATTATTGCTTCTCATTTAAGAGTCTGTCTCTTAGGAAACTGGCTACTATTTGTAGCAGGTTTGTAGGTTTAGAAATTTTAAAGAGAGAAGGAGGTTCTCATACATTCCCTTAAGGCACTCACAAAGTGCCTCAAAATACAAACCCAAATAGCAGTATATTTCCCAAGAGAATGTTTTATTCAACACTGAAATGTTCCCACCAGAAATCTTTTTTGCTTGTCTTCAAATATATTTAATCTTTCTTTTTTTTTTTCTCCTTCTTTCTGTTTTCTTTCTTCCCTGCCTTTCTACAGAGCCTGAATTCATGATTATCTTAATGGTGATGTCCTGACTTCTTTTAAACCTCTGTGAAGCAGTTGTGGCTTTGTGCTAATTATTTACAGTTCTTAAACAGCTACAAAAGGAGAGCCTGGTTAATGTATTCATTCAAGGAATTATTTAAGCTCCATTTCAGTCTTTCATTATAAATGAACAAAAGAAACAAAAAGTGATTTGCATTCAAAAACTATTGCATGAAGCGTCCCTCAAACAAAATGACCAGCTATTAATATCTTGGCCAGACATCAGCAATGATGAGGGTAAATTTGTAAAGCATGCACACGCCTACGCTTGACCCACAGTGTACCAACACAGGAGAAAGCCCATATGGTCCCATTAAATGAAGTGGTAAAAAGGCAGAATGCACAAAAATTCAGCAATTCTCCTGCTGCCAAACAACTTTCGGGGAAAAAGATCAGGCGGGATGCGTGCATGTGTGTGTGTGTGTGTGTGTGTGTGAAGAAAAGGAGACTGGGTAAGACAGGTGAAGTCACATAGAAGCAAGCATATCAACATTTCACAATTCCTTTTATATATTGCTGGTTCATTCTAGCTGTACTTAACATATGCACTGAGGTTAGAAAGCTGGAATTATATTTAAGAACATTATCTAGTTTTTCATTTACTGGATACACACACAAGAGATATTTAGATGAGTACGACTTGCATTTCCCAAGTAAGTTATTTGATTAAAAAATCAGATATATTACTGAGGCTTAGAGCCTTTTTTATTCTGAATAGTATGTGAATATAGAACTTGGCCTATTTTTGACCTTTAGGGAAAAAAAGGAAAAGGAAAAAAAAGGTTGCTTTGTCTTCATAGGGCTAGAGATTTCCTTTTTTATCTCTCCAAATTTAGTATACCAAACCTTTGTAACATGTGTTGTCAATAAAGTCAACTGGGTTAGACTACTGCATTCTGAATTTCTAACTTGACTCGGATCTTTATGCTCTGCATAAGAAGTTGAATGTTTTCTGGAGGTGATGATAGCAGGACTGGGTATTTGACATAAACAAGCAAGTACAGTCCAGATATCTAGCTAGATTGAATTAGCACAGCTTTATTTAAGATATTGATTTATATCAGGTGAAGAATTATACCTGCTTTAACAAAAAAGTTCTTAAAAAAAAAAAAAAAAACAAACACAAAAGGATTTTATAAATACTTACACATCTTTTCATACATCTTTCTGTTTGTACTGTTTAGCAAGACATATGTCTTTAATTCACTTTTTCAGAATATTTGAGTCCTTGTTGTCTGAGTATAGGGGGCTGTATCGGTGTGAGCTGAAATTCCCCTCCCACTGACAATAACCAGGCTAGCCCAGTCTGGAAGCAAATGAAGGCTGTATTTACAAGCAGATGAAATGCAATGAATATGTACAAATACACAAAATTCACAACATTTACAATATATATATACAATCAACAGAAAAAGCACAACCGATCTGCCTTTGCTTCCCCTCAAGGGGACCCTCCCAAAGGGGCCTCCCTCTCCCAGGAGCTTCCCCCTCAAACCCCCCTTGGACAGAAAGCAGATTTAGTTAAGCAGAAAGTTGTTAACTTAGCTGCCAAGGTCAGTACGTGTTATCCTCAGCCAGAAGAGAAGAAGAAACAGCAGCCAGACAGCCCAGCAACTGCCCCCACTGCCGAACGCAGAATGTGCAGAGTGCCTACTTTGTTTTGGTTAATAGTTCTTAAACATTTCTATCTATCCAATGGAAGTGTTTAGAACAATCAGTATTTTTCTTTCTTACACCCAATAGTGACTTATTTATACTCTTTCACTTTCTCTGTTCTGAACTTTGCAAGGAAAAAATTAAAAAGACAGTTTCAAACCATCACCAGGGGCAGTGACACAGCAGCTGCCTGGCACTGTGAGGTGGTACATCCAGCCATAGAACACCTTCCTCTCACTCTTCCCAGCTCATGATAAATCCCACTGCCTCTCTTGAATGCAACCAAAGTTCCCTTCACCACCTGTATTACAGAGTGTCTTCCTATTTGTGCATATGAGAGCAAGCTTTTTACACTGTGTTGTATTCCAGAAGTCAGTAACAACAGCCTTTATAAAACATGAGTTACACGCCTTTTGTGGTAGAGGTATTTGAAAGTTGTTTTGTGTTATTTATACCTATTAGTCTCACCAGATGTTTCACAGCATTTTCAAAGTTTCTTAGTATTGTAGGCCAGAGGCCACATCAATTACTAGGTTATACAGTTTCAGACATGTAACTCCTACTTTAAGTCATCAACGAATCATCAGTAACTTTTGGATGAAGGAAAATTCTCTATTCAAAGCAGTATCCAGTCTCAAATCCAGTCACAAGACCATGGGGCCAGATGAGATACATCCATGGGTCCTGAAGGAACTGGTGGCTGAGGTTGCTAGGCCACTAGCCATCATATTCAAGAAGTCATGGCAGTCTGGTAAAGTTCCCACAGAGTGGAAAAGGGGAAACATAACCCTATTTTTGAAAAGGGGAGGAATGAAACCCAAGGAAACTACAGACCAGTCAGTCTCACCTCTGTACCAACTAAGATCATGGAGCAGATCCTCCTGCTAACTGTGCTAAAACACATGTTAAGTAACAGGGTGAACAGTGGCAATCAACGCCTTCACAAAAGGCAAATTGTGCCTTATGAATCTGGTGACCTTCTATGGAACAGTTACAGCTCTGGTAGATATGGGAAGCACACCAGATGCCATCTACTTGGACATGTGCAAGGCATTTGACACTGTCCTGTATGACATCCTTGTCTCTAAGATGGAGAGATGTGGAATTGATGGATGGATCACTCGGTGGATAAGGAACTGACTACATGGTCACACGTGAAGAGTTGTGATCAAGTGGAGTTCTTCAAGTCTGTCTTGGGTGCAGCGCTGTTTAACATCTTTGTCTAGTGACAGAAGTACAGGAGAATGGTTTTAAGCTGAGAAAGAGTAAGTTTAGACTCGATCTTAGAAGTTTTTCAGTACAAGGGTGGTGAGACTCTGGAATAGGTTGCCCAGAGCGGTTGTGGATTCCCCCTACCTGGAGGTGTTTAAGGCCAGACTGGATGAGGACTTGGACAACTAAGTCTAATTGAGAGGTGAGAGGTCCATGACAGCAGTAGATGATCTCCAAAGTCCCTTCTAACCTAAGCCATTCTATGATATGATTCAAAATAACTTAATAAGTAGGGAGCATGAAATAGCATGTTGTCTTATTGTAGGGCCTCTGACCATCTCTTTGCTTTATTATGCTTATTACCATGTATTTATTTCAACATGTTTCCATGGGCTTAATGATCTTAAAGGTCTTTTCCAACCTAAATAATTCTACGACTCCAAAATCTTGTACTAACATAAGTACTTCGTGCATGAGATAGAGTCATTGTAACTGAATTCCTTCTTAAATTGCTTTTCAGTGCAGTTTTTCATCTTTCTGCTTGAAGCATCACAAATCTTATCTAAAAACCAACTCTGGTACTTATGTGAGTGAAAGAAATATCATCTTGACAAAGTATAATATCCAGTAGCTAATCAGAGCTTCCAGACGATTACTGCATGTATTTAATGCTGAGATGGAATTCAGCAGCCAAGAGTCTATACAGAGGTAGACAGAGTAGAGTACAAAACAGTCTCTCAGTAAGCTCCCAAATGCCTGCCATGAGGCTGCTCTGAGGGACTACTTGGCTTCAAGGAATTTAAAATGGACCCTTTCCCAGCTTGAAGCTACTGGCATTGGTATGTCATCCCTGTAAGCCAGGAAATTTTATTTTTTCTGTTCAGGGCTTGATGTGTATCCCAAAATAAAATACCTTGATCTAGTACTTTAAGACACAGTTTTTGCTTGCAATTCTTTCCTGTTTATCAGAACCCAGAATAAAATGTAGCACTCCTTACAAGGATTAACTCTACAAGAATAAAATAGAAACAACCTTACTCTTTATCTAAACCTCTTGAAAGCTTTCACTAACAGCCCTTACTGATGCCCTTATTAGACAAACTATATCCTTACACATTTATATTTTTTTATTTTTAACTAGTTTAAAGGAACATCCCACTACTATACAAGTAACTGATCATTCTGTCAAATGTTATGTCTCATTTCATCAGTGTTATGAGTTTATAGACTCTCAACTAAGAATCTGCTGCCCAATCCCCAAGGCTGTCGGGAAGCTGTCCACCTGAAACAGGGTAGTGTTGTGATCACAGTCATCAAAGCTGTGGAACTTATTATCAAAGGAAGAACTGAATACAGTAAGATTAAAACTGAAATAGACTAGAACAGAATCAGACATATATGCAGGGTTAGCATAGTGAATGATAACATACACTGGAATATGTAGTACCTGTTAGGGTTCAGGGAACAAGAAAATTAGATCTATATAGAATCATAGAATCTTGTTTGGAAAAGACCTTTATAATAAAGAGTCCAACTATTTTCTAATACAACCAAGTCTTCTGCTAAACCATGTCCTTTAGCACCACATCTACTCATTTTTTAAACAGCTCTAGGGATGGGGATTCAAACATGTCCATGGGGAGCCAACTCCAGTGCTTGAGAAACCATTCAGGGAAGAGATTTCTTCTAATATCAAATCTAAACCTTGTCTGGTGCAACTTGAAGTCATTTCCTCTCATCCTGTGACTTGATACTAGGGAGAAGAAACTGACACCCACCACACTACAACCTCCTCTCAGGTACTTACAGGGAATGAAGAGCTCTCCCCTTGGCTTCCTTATCCCTAGACTAAACAATTCCAGTCCCTACAGACACTCATCATAAAAATTGCTCTCCAGACCCATTACCAGCTTTGTTGCCCTTCTCTGGATATGCTCCAGCAACTCAATGTCTTTCTTGTAGTGAGGGACCCAAAACTGAACACAATATTCAAGGTGAGGCCTTACCAGTGCAAGTACAGGGGCACAGTCACTTACCTACTCCTGCTCGTCATGCTATTGCTCGTACAAGCCAGGATGCTGTTTGCTTTCTTGGCCACTTGAGAACTCTGCTGGCTTGTGTCCAGCCAGCTGTCCATCGGCACCATCAGGTCTTTGCTGAGCAACTTTCCAGCCACTTTTCCCCAAGCCTGTAGTGTTGCGTGGGGTTGTTGTCAAAAAATGTGGGACCTGACACTTGGCTGTGTTAAATCTCACAATAGTGACTTCAGCCCATCAATCCAGCCTGTCTAGATCCCTTTGCAGAGCCTTGCTACACTCAAGCAGGTGAACATTCCCTCCCAGTTTAGTGTCATCTGCAAGCCTACTATATGTTCTATTTGAAAAAGACAGATTGTGTTATGTCTGTTCATTGCATCTGCACTTTTGACTGCAGTCACTAATTTATCAAGTTGGGTATGTACCACAGGATGTCAGTGCTAGTGTACTATAAAGTAAGTTTCTGATGATATCTGATATTGCTGTTGCAACACATTCCAAAGAACTTATTGTGTTATTTTTAAATTAGAATTTATTTCAATTTAATCTAATAATTGGACTGTCACATAAAAATTAGGTGTTTCTTTAAAAGGAAAATCACTTCTTTCTGAACAACCACCTGCTACATATGAGACGTTTTAAAACTCAAGCAGACAATTTTTTTTCTTTTAATCTCTAAATTTTACAGTTACATTAGCAAAAGAAGGAAACAGAAACTAGACTGATTTTATTCAGAAATTAGTTTTTAATCTAGAATATCTTCCTTTAAAAAAGCAAGAAGTAATGTATTCATGACCTTCATCATGAAGATCTGGAAGACTCCATCTCTGTGTGGGGCAGCACACCAATATTCGAAGGATGGTGTGCTAGCAAGGTCTGACAGTTGCCATATCAGTGGAGGTAGGGAATGGAGACCCATGTGGCAGCAAAGACACAAGGGTCACTGATGAATTAGCAACCAAAGAAGCACCTGAGAATAGCCAGACAGGAATACAGGTTTCTCACTACAAAAAGGTGGCAAGATCTTTAGACCATATGGAGGGTATCTACACTAATGTGTGCAGCATGGGAAACTACAGAAGCTCGAAGCCATTGCCTATCACAAACATTATGATATAGTAGCCACCACAGAAATGTGGTGGAATGTCTCACACAACCTAAGTGCCACAGTCAATGGCTACAAACTTCAGGGTTGATAGTCAAGGAAGGACAGGCAGTGGTGTGGCCCTGTATGTAAGGGAGTGTTTTGATTGTATTGAAGTTAATGATGGTGATGATGGAGTTCAGTGTTTATAGGAAGATCAACAAGGCAGACATCCTGGTGGGAGTCTGTTATAGACCACCTAATCAGGATGAAGAAATAGATATTTCCTAGGCATCTGGGAGGAGTCTAAAAATCATTAGCCCTTATCCTCATGAGGGAATCAAATTCTATGCTGTCTGCTGGAAATACAATACAGAAGACAGGGAGCAGTCCCATAGGCTCCTGGAGTGTGCTGAGGATAACTTCCCAACACAGCTGGTGATGGAGCCAACTAGAGAAGGCACCCTGCTGGACCTGCTATTTGTGGTCAGAGAAGGACTTGTGGGTGATGTAATGGTTGGAGCTCTCTTAGGCACAGCAATCACAAAATGAGAGAGTCCTCAATTGTTGGAGAACTAAAGACGGGGGTCAGCAGAACTGCCATCTGGGACTTCTGGTGGGCAGACTTTGAACTGTTTCAAAGATTGATGGACAGAGTTCTTTGGGAAGTAGTCTTGAGGAGTCAAGAAGTCCAGGAAGGCTGGACACTATTCAAGAGGGAAATTTTAAAGGCACAGGAGCAGGTTGTCCTTATGAGCTGAAAGATGAGCCAGTGGGGAAGAAGGCCAGCTTGGCTGAATAGAGATTTGATTGCTTCTCAGGGAGAAAAGGAGAGTCTATGGTCATTGGAAGAAGGGGCAGAGCACTTGGGAGGACTACAAGATTTTCACGAGACTATGCAGGGAGAAAATTAGAAGGACCAAAGCCCAACTACAAATTAATTTGGCTTCATTATTTAAAGAGAACAGGAAATTCTTCTATAAATGTATTATCAACAAAAGGAGGACGAAGGAGAATCTCTGTCCTTTGTTGGATGCAGGGCAGAATATAGTGGTCAAAGACAAGGAAAAGGCTGAGGTGCTCAATACCTTTTTTGCCTCAGCATCCTCATGGAGAAACTGGCTGCTTATGGCTGGGACCAAACAGTGGAGTTAAATCCAGTTGTCAGCTGCTCACAAGGCTTAGTGCTGGGGCCAGTTCTCTTTAATATCTTTATCAATGATCTGAATGAGGGGATTGAGAGTACCATCAGTAAGTTTGTGGATGACAATTTAGATTGGGTGGTAGTGTTGATCTGCTTGAGGGTAGGAAGGCTTTGCAAAGGAGTCTGGACAGGCTGAATTTACAATCTGAGGTCAGCTGTATGGGATTTAATGAAGCCAAGTTCCAGGCACCACACTTTGATCACAACAATCCCATGCAACATTTCATACTTGGGGAAGAGAGGCTTGAAAGCTGCCCAGCATAAAAAAACCTGTGGGTGCTGGCTGACAGCCAGCTGAACATGAACCGGCAGTGTTCTCAGGTGGCCAAGAAGGCAAACAGCATCCTGGCCTGTATCAGGAACAGCTTGGCCAGCAGGAGTAGGGAAGTGGTCTGTACTCAGCACTGGTGAGGCCACACCTGGAATATTGTGTTCGGTTTTGGGTTGCTCACTACAAGAAAGACGCTGAGTTGCTGGAGCATATCCAGAGAAGGGCAACAAAGCTGGTGAAGAATCTAGAGAACAAGTTTTATGAGAAGTGGCTTAGGGAACTGGGATTGTTCAACCTGGAGAAGAGGATGCTGAGCGGAGACCTAATTACTCTCTATAACTGCTTGAAAGAAGGTTGTGGTGTGGTGGATACCAGTCTCTTCTCCCTAGTATCAGGTGATAGATTGAGAACAAATGGCCTGAAATTGTGCTAGGGAAGGTTTTGATTGGATATTAGCAAAAATTTATTTGCTGAAAGAGTGGTCAGGCATTGGAATAAGTTGCCCATGGAGGTTGTGGAATCACTGTCCCCGGAGATATTCAAGATGTGTGGTCATGGCACTTTCTGACATGGTTTAATGACCATGGTTATCTTAGGGTAATGGCTGCACTCAAAGACCTTGTAAGTCTTTTCCAACTGAAACAGTTCTATGATTATCTAGTTCTATGGTTTTTTGCTCCCACAACACTGCAGAGTTTTCAGTTCTAGGGAGAAAATTATTATGGGCATCTTGGATGTCTACAGCGCACATAAAACTGAAATGCTTCCTAAAGAAGTTTAGGAGTATCTCCTGGAGGGATATTCACAGGCACATCTCGATGAAGGATTTTAAATTCCCTACCTAAATTTCTGGGACAAAAGTTTTGTGCTTCTACAGCTGCACTCCAGAGAAGAGCAGCTGATGTTATGAACCGCAATGAAAAGTTTTATAAGACCTAATACACCCCAAATCTTAGAGCAGTAAACTGAAACACTACACAATAGTTGCCAAAGAGCTCTCCCTATTTCCTTAGTCTAATGCCTTTGTCATCCATTTCCTTGACACTCCTGTAACATACAGCAGCAAGTAAAGCTGGAAAAATGAACTCTCACATAATGATGAATGAGAACATATGGATAAGTGACTGCCACAGGAATTGAGAAGCTTGCTCCTCTTCTGCTTTCAGAATCCAGAATTTTGAAACAGATCCAAATACATAAAATACCATGAATTCAAATGAAGTTACTGCAAGTGTCTAAGAAAGGACCACTACAGTTCTACAATACTTTCAAACACAAGAAAGATAAATGGAATTTCTGTACTCAGAAAGCCAGTATTTTCTTTATGACATAGGTGCCATATATTAAGAGAATAAGGAAAATAAAGGGAGAGAAAGGCAGTAAGAGGAAGCAAATACAGCATTATTAGAGGACATTTTTATACTCAGTAGATTCATAAACCAAGAAAACAACATGAATCACACTGAATTAAAAATAAGAATTTATTTCAGTAGAAAATGAATAACAGGCAGTGCTACAAAAAATTCACTGTCTTGATGACATAGGAAAAATGTCTTTTAAAAGTCTAATACACCACATTTCTTCCCATTTGGCCTGAAAGTTATATGCAATATTACTTGTTTAAAAAAATGTATCTTTTTATACTCTGTTGCTGATTTCCCAGATTGAAAATTTCTTACTTTTTCAACATTTATGGCTTTCTTATGCCTTCCTATTTTTCAGTAAAATTAAAAGAAACAAAGACCTCTGCCACAAGGTTCACAAAGCTACCTCCTACCCAAACTGGTACTATGCCAAAATTATCTTTAATATTCTGCAGAAACGTTTCTCATAAAAGCTGTAGATAAAGAACAAAGTAGGCAAAGAGTTTACAAGAGACCACTTACTAAGTTCAAACCTTTTACTCATCCACTCATGTAATAGAGAAAACATTGCTCCCATCAAAGCCAGCACAAAACTTCATTTATATAAATGTTACTAACTGGCTCAAAAGATTGACAAGAGTTTAATTTTTACATTGCCTATTGAAATGCAGCTGACTGGTAGTTATAACAGCACTCAAAACATGTTTTCTAAAATAAATTTTGCCAACTTGATTTTATATCCTCACAATCCTGTTTATTCTTACTCTACAAGCATCCATTGCTATTTAAAGAAAATTAAGAAAAGTCTCTTTGTAAATATTCTATGCACATATGTGAGCCTTTGCTTGCTTCTTTCAAGTAAGTTCAATTTAGTTTTAACAGTTATTAACAATTTTTAAGAATATAGATTAGTGAAACCTCGAATTCAGTCTTGTTTCTCAATATATTACAATTCAGTAAATCAAGAGAAAAAAAATCACTGAGCATGAAACTCTGTGCTGACACAGGGAACAATAAAAAGAGCTGGATCACATTTTATGAACAGATCTGTTTACTCAGCACTGACAATTTTAAAAGTACAGTTAAGCAGCCTGTGTAAAATGAAGCAGTTGTTCCACTGCAGTTTCTAAAAAAACAGGGATATTGATCACAACAACTAGCTTCATATTTGGTTCACTCACAAGACTAGGGCTGAGTTGGACCAGAGATAGAGCCTGTCATACTGCCCGTGTGGGTGTAGTAGTATTAGGCTTCATTACTTTGCATTTTTAATTACTATTTTTATAAAGCTACCTTTCCTTTTAGGATTAGAGCTGCAGATTAGTAGGACATTGGGTTTTACACTGAGATTTCACCAATGTAAGCTTAAGTAGTTTAAGTAACTACTTAAGTAATTTAAAGCTATTAAATAAGAAAAGCCAGACATTATATGGAAATTAATATGTACACCGGATTTCAACTCTCTCCTTCTCTTTTATGTCTATGGATATTTTTATCTATATTATGGTAGCACTTATATAATATAAACCACCGCAATCTGTGAATAAAAAGGGAGCAACTAAGGGCCATTGGTTTGGTAAACTTTTTATGGATTCATAAATTGCTTAAAAAGTAACTAAGGTGTGCCTCCACCTACAAAAACCTTCATATATCTACAATTGAAGCCAAAGATGGCTTTGAAGTTGCTCAGACATTTGATTTGTTTGTTTGTTTTTTTCATCAATTTAATTTTTTTCCCAGAGAGAAAAATGCTAAAACTCCACTAAGACAAAAACCAAATGCTCTTACAGCCATCCCAGATAAAGAAGGGGCAGAAAATGCTAAAAAACCCACTATAGATTTTCAAGCAATTCACATCTAAATTTTGTAGATTCTGGTGGCTCAGACAACCTTTGAGACAAATGTTAGAATCCTTAACTGATTTAGGTAAACTAAATCTAAAATCTGTATCTGTTAAGATTTCTTCTTTACCTATGTAAACATACATAGGTAGTCTCAGTCTGGAGAAAAGAAGGCTCCAAGGTGACCTTATTGTGGCCTTCCACTATCTGAAGGAGACCTACAAGAAAGCTGGGGAGGGACTTTTTAGGCTATCAAGTAGTGATAGGACTAGGGGGAATGGAATAAACCTGGAAGTGGGGAAATTCAGACTAGACATGAGGAAGAAGTTCTTCACCATGAGAGTGGTGAGAGCCTGGAATGGGTTGTCCAGGGAAGTGGTTGAGGCCCCATCCCTGGAGGTGTTTAAGGCCAGGCTGGATGAGGCTCTGGCCAGCCTGATCTAGTGTGAGGTGTCCCTGCCCGTGGCAGAGGGGTTGAAACTATATGATCTTTGTGGTCCCTTCCAACCCTGACTGATTCTATGATTCTATGATACCCTCCTTGAATGAGGACCGGGCAGCTTCTCTGATAAAATTCAGACAACAGTAGTACTATTTTTTTCCTTCAATACTATTTAAATTTTCTTCTAGAAATAGGCTTACTTAATTAACTCCTGTCTATGACTGTAATACCTAAATAAATAAAGTAAGTAGTTACTACTGGATAAAAGTTTGTAAATTTCCAGTTTGGTACCCATTTTCCAAAGTAGGTGGACAGATCTTCATCATGTGCTTCAAAACAAATGATCACAGATTATTAGATACTTGCATCACTTTGTAAAGACACAACAGATGCAGCCACTATTAGCTATCTTTCAAATAAGAACCTGTCAGATATTATGCCTTTCAGTACATTTTGCATTTTCAAACCTCAGTTTTCTTTTTACAGTCATAAATACCTCTGTGGAATACAAAATCACACAGTTGGATTAAAATACTAAATGCAGTTTTATTGACATGAAAAGTCATCTGTATAAGTCATCTGTGCAAAAATATATACTAGTGACAGTCTACAAATTGTATGTAGTGTCTGTGCCCACTTCTCTTCTTTGCCTTTCACTTTAGCTAATGCATTGATGGTGAAAAATTTTGAGAGACCTTGCTTTGTGTTAAAATATCTTTAGCACTAGAGATTTTCTTTGCTTCTGTACTACGAGGTCATTACATCAGATTAGCTGTGAATGAGGATAAATGCCACTCAGAAATGGCTTGACTTTTCACTAATAAATACCAATTTATATGTGGAATATTAAAAAGTAGTTTTTTTCTGGTCTGACAGCCAACAGCATACCTTGTTTAGCCATTTTTTTTTTTAATCTGCCATTCTATTTCTAATCTGAAAGTAAAATCACATTCAAAGCATAATAGAGAGAGGAAGCATTTGCTCTCTCCAAAAATATAAAAACATGGATGATAAGAAACAGAGACATGCAGTCATCTTTTAATAAGAACCAAAATGGATGTCATGTGAGAAGAATGGGAATACATCCACAGCACTTTCCCTCATGCATTTTTCATGAAGCGTGCTATTATTTTAGGTAATATACTAACCTAGTAGCAGAGAAGGAAAAACCCAAACCAAAAAACCACTGTTGCCAAGAGAACACATTCCAAAAAAGCAAGGAGACGTGTTGTAATCCATCCTAGTGACTAGTGGGATGATGCAAACCAAAGTGCCCATCAGCAGCAGGTCACAGTTCATCTGCTTCCGCTAAGGATTTGCAGCTCTTCAATCTACTAGCTTTACTTGGGAGAGAATTGGCCACATGAAGCGTCCTGTAGCTATTACTTCTGTCTTCCCCAAAACAAAGACACAAGAAATAAGGACGTTACAGAGAACCACAATAGGTCACTGGTATGGCTGATGTTCAGCCTTAATTAGTCAAGGGCACTAAACAAAGTAACCCCAAATATTAAGACCTACAGGTGAAAACTTGAGGAAAATAAGTGATAAAGCAAGCAACTATTTGAAAATGCTGTTAAAAGCCTCCAGTCTCCATATAACAATCCATTTTCTGAGCAATGATATAAGTAAATTATACTGTGAAGTCAAGCTTGAAGTCATGCAAAAAGGGGTAATAGTAGTCACAATATCACAGAACATTAGGGATTGGAAGGGATCTCAAGAGATCATCTAGTCTGACCCTCTGCCAGAGCAGGATCACCTAGAGTATGTCACACAGGAATATGTCCAGGTGGGTTTTTACTGTCTCCAGAGAAGGAGACTCCACAACCTCTCTGTCAGCCTGTTCCAGTGTTTTGTCACCCTCACAATGAAAAAGTTTCTCCTTATGTTCTTGTGGAACCTCCTATGCTCTAGTTTGCATTCACTGCCTCTTGTCCTGTCACTGGGCATCACTAAGAGGAGCCTGGCTCCAACCTCCTGACACTTGCCTTTCACATATTTATAAACATTAATGATGTCACCTCTCCAAGCTAAAGAGCTCCAGCTCGCTTAGCCTTTCCTCATAAGGGAGATGTTCCACTCCTTTAATAATCTTCGTGGCTCTGCACTGGACTGTTTCAAGCAGTTCCCTGTCTTTCTTGAACTGAGGGGCCCAGAACTGGACACAATATTCCAGATGTGACCTCACCAGGGCATAGTAGAGGGGGAGGAGTACCTCTCTCGACCTACTAACAACTCCCCTTCTAATACACCCCAGAATGGCATTGGCCTTCTTTGCCACAAAAGCACATTGCTGGCTCATGGTCAACCTTCTATCCACTAGGACCCCCAGGTCCTGTTCCCTTGGGTTTGCTCTTTCCCAGGTGCAAGACTCTCTACTTGCCCTTGTTGAATTTCATTACGTTTCTCCCTGCCCAGCTCTCCAGCCTAAGTTTCACTGAGTGGTAGCACAACCTTCTGTGTGTCAGCCACTCCAGCCAGTTTTGTGTCATCAGCAAATTGCCGACAGTGCACTCTGTTCCCTCATCCAGGTTGTTGATGAATATGTTGAATAGTACAGGTCCAAGTACTGATCCCTGAGGGACTGCACTAGACACAGGCTTCCAATTAGACTCTGTCCCACTGACCACAACTCTCTGACTTCTTTCCTTCAACCAGTTCTCAACCCACCTCACTACCTGATCATCCAGACCACACTTCCTCAGCTTAGCTGCAAGGATGCTGTAGGAGACACTGTCAAATGCCTTACTGAAATCAAGATAAACCACATCCACTGCTCTACCATCATCTGTCCCCCTGGTTGTGTCTTCATAAAAGGCTATCAGGGAAGTCAAATATCACTTCCTCTGGTAAAGCCATGTTTATGAATGTCCAGGTTGTTCAACTGCTCCGTAACACAGACGTCATCATTCAAGGTGTTATGAATATGTGATTTGTGTCAAAAGGTGAGTTAGGAGTAAAGTTCAAGGAGTTTGTTTTGAAAGATCGCAAGGAGCCATTTTCGAAAAGCTTGAACTGACTTCTAACCAGACAGACCAAAGATAAAAGCGGTGCTGGCTCTGCCTCAGAATGTGTGGATTTCAGATAAGAAACCTTGGGAACGGTGCATGTTTAAGGTGGGAGGCCTTTCAGCAGACACTGTGAGAAAGATTACTTCATCCTTTGATCCCATCTTCCTCCTGAGCACCCCAGAATATTCTAAGAACTCATTATCATATCCCTGCCTTCTATTTAACATAAGCCTGTTTATGTAAATGAGATAGCTATATAAGAAGGAAAAAAAGCTATTGCTCTTGCTGTGGTTTTGTCCCTTTTCTCAGCCCAGCAAGCTGCTTTGCTTGCCTTTATTCCCAATAAAATTTTAAAAGACATTTTTTGGCTAGCGTATTTATAACAAAGGGAAACTCCTCCTTTATGCTGACTTCCTCAGGGTCCTCAGGAGTCTGGGGCTCCTGAGGAAATCTCCAGCAGTATAGACATTCAGCAACTCTGTCTTCTTTGTCAGCAACTCTGTCTTCTTTGAATCCTCTGTCACCAAGTCACCCACCTCATTCAGCAGTGGGCCTATATTGCCTCTAATATTAGTTTTTTCCACAATGTATTTGAAGAAGCCCTTTGTTGTCCTTGACTTCCCTTACAAGGTTGAATTCCAAGGAGGCCTTAGCCTTCCTAGTTGCCTCCCTACATCCTCTGAAAACAGCCCCTCCTTCCATGATCTGTAGATTCTCTTCTTCCACTTGAGTTTGCCCAGCAGTTCCCTGTTTAACCATGCAGGTCCCTTGGCTCCCTTTCTTGTTTTCCTACACATTGGTACAGTCTGATTCTGAGCTTGGAAGAAGTGTTCCTTGACTGTTAGCCAACTGTCTTAGACCCCTTTACCTTCTAGTTCCTTGTCCCATGGGATTCCCCCGCACCGTTTGCCTGAAGTGACCAAAGTTTGCCCTGCTGAAGTTCAGGGTTGTGATCCTGCTTCATATTCTGTTCCCACCACACAAGATCCTGAACTCCACCATCTCACGGCTGTTGCAGCCAAAGCTGCTCTTAACCTTCACCACTTCAATTGGACCTTCCTTGTTAGTGAACATAAGATCCCTCTGGACACACTCCAGCAACTCAGTGTACAGCAGGGGGCCCAAAAGTGAATATCAGTAAGTGGAGAGCAAAATTAAAGTAGAAAATATATCAAGTGAATAAACTGATAAACTTCTCTTGGAATATTAATTTAGTCAATGAGAAATAAGCAAGATTTTTGCAGAACTATGAAAGAAGGCTGATTAACACAGATAAACTTCAGTGGCATATATAAGATGTAAAGCTAAGTGTAACATGATGTGATGGTTTTAGGACTGTCTTTTTAATTTTTCTTCACAAAGCTCGAACAGGGAAAGTGAAAGAATGTAAATAAATACTACTGGGTGTAAGAAAGCAAACTAATGATTATTCTAAACACTTCCATTGGAGACATAGAAATGTTTAAGAATCTCTACTCAAAACAAGGTTGTAGAGTTGGGCAGTCTGGATCTCAGCTTGCTTGCTCAGCTTCTGTCTGCCTTCTTCTTTTCTGGCTGAAGATAACACACTGACCTTGACAAGCTAAGTCTAACAGCCTCTCTGCTTCTTGACTCTCTGCCTTCTGCCAGGGAGGTCTGGGAGAGTCCTTCTGGCTGACGGGGGAGGCCCCTTGGGGAAAGCCCCTTGGGGGAAGCAAAGGGAGCTTGGTTATGCTTTTCTATTGATTGTACATACTTGTAAATGTTGTGAATAGTGTATATTTGTACATATTCATTGCATTTCATCCTAGATTGTAGTTTTGCTTGTAAATACAGCTTTCATTTGCTTCCAGACTGAGCTAGCCTGATCTGGGTGGTGTGGGAGGAAGATTTCAGCTCTCACACTGTTACACATGAACCCTGTAAACTTCAGAACACATGTACATTTACTTAAGAAGAGTGGAAATAAAACTGTTGCATAAGTATTTATGTATTTAAAAATTACCTGTGGAAAAAATATTTAAGGAAATAATTATTAGGAAAAAAGTGTAATAGGTTTGTAGAATAAGTCTGCCAGTCCCAACTACAATCCCATTTGGATATAGGTAAAGATCTCAGTAATATTATTGGATAGAAATCTACTTGCAAGAGTTACATCATTATGGAAAACTAATACTCCAAACATGATTTGCAAAAGACTACTAACAATGGTAAACCCAGTAATTTCTAGATGCAGTAGCTAGAAGAACCTAAAAACTAAAAAAAAATTTAATCAATTGACCAAAGAAGATTGAAAGAGAAAAAAAGAAGTTGATAGAGCACAGTTTTATAGAAAAAAAGTATACAGAACTAATGTAACAAATTGTTGCATATAAAGAGAATCAGTAATAATATATGCACCTGTAAAAATGAAGAAAAAATAGGCTGAACTTTAAAGAAAGATGAAATTTAGTACTTTGCACTTAATTCTACTTCTGATTAACCTTATAGTGAACATGGAATTAATGCTGTACATAAAACAGCACTGTGGAAAAGACTCTCTCTTTGTGCTGTTCTATCAAACTTTCTTTATCTGAACACACAGGGCTTTGCCTTTTTTTCCTGATTCTGTTTCCTGTCCCACTGGCAGGCAGTTCTGTGGGCAGCTGTGTGGGGCTCAGCTGTCCCTGTTGCAAAACTGCCTTGCCACAGTCACAAGCTCCCATTGCCCCAGACATCCCTTCTTGTATACAGCAAGCAGGTCAGAATGGCATTCAATACCCACTGGCTGGTTTGGCCAGCTCTTACGGCTATGGCCTCTCACAGCTTCTTGTGAAGGGAAAAAAAAAAATCTCAACAAACCAAAAATTTGACCCTCCCTTGGCCAAACTCCAGACAGATATCATGCAGCACTGTCTACTTCTCTTCCTTTGCTGCTTTTTCTATAGCTGACCTATACTGTCAGCCTCACCATCTGGACAGTGCCTTTCACATATGACTATGCAGGTCTTCTCAAATTGTGGCTGAGAGAAAGCACAAAACTCCTGTAATCTGAGGAAACTATCTGAGCAGAGTACAAACTCTGTGTCCATTATGGTGTTTTGTGCTACCAAAACCCCTGTGTATTTCTCGTTGCTCTAGGAGCACTGAATGGGGCTCCAGAAACAGCACATTTCCTCCTGGCTGCTTCCTGCTAATACCTTAAAGCCTGCCAATATAGCTGAAACCTCTCCCCTCTCCACACCCAATCCCTTGGTCACTAACCTTCCCAGCATTTACAGCACTGACTCTCTGAAGAAGAATGACAAAATCAGAACCACCTTTTCATACACAAGGAATGACTTGTCAGGGATTTGATCTGTGGCAAAAACTAGCCCTTCTGAGCCTACCATTATTTCTAAGAGGCTTTTGTTTATGGGGCATATTAGGATTTTACATTCTGCAATAAAAGAAAAAGAAAAAGCCAGCACATCCAACAGTTTGTTCCACTTTCCCTTAATTCCACTATTCCTTTCTCTCTCACACACCCACACACATTTTATATCTCTATTACATCAGAGAATGCTGTCTCAATGATGTAGTACAATATAGTACAGTACATCTGGTGGCTTAGGTAATAAATCACAGGACTATTTTTTCTAACCTTTTAAATAAAATTGCTTCATCATCTGCTTCTTCCTACTATATAACACTGCTGGTCCAAATGGCTTGCTCAGCTTTGCAAGCTTTCCCACTAGCTCAACAGGTCTGGCACAAAAATTTCACAGCTGCGCCATATGCTTGACAGCATTAACAATGAGTCCCTGGTTACATGATGAAATTTTATTTTGTACTCCCCAGGTCTCCCCTCCCCACATTTTAGGAGGATGACAAACCCCCTCCTTGTCTGGCACTGAGGTATTAGTGAACAGTAAAACCCAGCCTTGTTTGGAAACTCCCAACATCTTTTCAAAATACGGCTATAACAAACTCCAAAGCACTAAGGGTGTTTAGTCTCAGACTCCCCCTCCACACCCCACTGGTCCCTCTCCCCAAGACAGGCTTGTAAATGACAAGCACAACACCAGTTCTTGTAGATTTAAGTACTTGGTTATTGAAATTGTGCACATAAGACAAAAAATTTATATAGGTATTTCATGCAGCTTATACCTGCAGTCTGTTAAAATAGGTATGTTTAGAGTTATATTTCCTCAAACCTTCACTCTACATCTTGCTGTTGTTTGTCTGACCAGCATGTTATTGCTTAAAATACTGTACATACTTCAAGTCAACTCAGGGAAATGCTGAGCAGCAACTTCAGCTGAGCTGAAGCAGCATCAAATGACAGCTGTGTAACCTGGTCATCTGCCAGTAACTATGTGGATGTGCTTATACTGCAGTGAACATTCAGATTATCCCACCAAGGTGGTAATGGCCTAAACTTTACAGGAAAATCTCTTTGTAAAAACATACAATATATTTATCTGTCATCATACCATTGTGTTTTGTAGATCAAATGTATTGGTTGAAGCATTTACCTGAGAAACCATCAGTAGCTGAAGCTATATGTTATTAGCTCAGTTTCAGTGTATTCAATTTGGCAGTCACGGTAGCTTTTCAAAGTAGCTGGGACCCTATTTTGTTGAGTTCCTTCTCGCAAGGGTAAGTTTAACTAGTTCAAATTTTAACAGCAAATATCATAAATATGTTGGGTAAATATTAAAGAAGCAACAAACCTAGTGTTTCTTGCTCATACCTGCTTCCATTACATGTGAGAAACACAGAAAAGTGACGTATATTTAATTAACAAAGAGCAAAATATTATATTAATTTCTTGACCCATTATAAAGATCATCATTCCTTATTTCCTACAGTTACACATATAGGGCCACCTCTGTCAGTTCCTGTAAGGATGCGCAGAGAGATCAAAATGACCACTCAAAAGATCTGTATCAAGGCTAAAAACCTTCAGGGCTGAAATCATATAAGGAAGTAAAAACAGTCCAAAAATTGAAGCATCTTTCATTTTTAAAACTTAGATTAGAGTGATAAAACAGTACTTGAGAATAACAGTTTAATTTAACACTACTTAGTGCTAAATCCAAGATGAAATGTTATTTTCCTGGGAAATTGTCCTGTAATTCCTTAGGGTTACGGTTACTTCAAAGTATGGTGATATTTTCTTCACTGTCTCAGCTTAGTACCTAAGCCCCTCAGCTCAAGACCTAGGCATTTCGTATGCTGAAACCAATCACGTAGGAAACTCAACATCATATGGCAAATCAAAACACTATGGTATTTAATAAAGAGAATGTATAAGCCCTCAGAGGAAATTAGAATACATGCTGTGTTCCTAACAGTACTTTTCAAGGTGTCATGGAGAGGCAATCAGACTTGCCTACATCAAATTCGTATTCTGAAGATTATATTACTGACTAATGAGAACTCATATTTAGTACCACATTTTCAGAGTCTGTAATACTACATATTTTATTCTGACTTTTCATGCTTGTACTTGGTCAGAAGCATATCTTACCGCACAAACTATACCACCTGCCAGTGGAGATTGCTGACATATGGACCAGGATCACTACTAAAACGGTATTTTGCTCAAACCACCTTATCTCGGCCTTAAGTCAGTTAAGAGTACACAAGGATAATCGACTCAAGCTACAACAATAAAGCAACAATGAACCTGAAAGGTTCTCCTTCACAGCGGCCCACACATAAGAATTTTATTGTAATTACACTGTATCAGGCAAAAGCTTAGTGTGATCTGATTTAGCAGGCTCTTAGGGAAGAGCAAAACCAGGATAGGCATCCCTTTTTGAGAACTTTCTTTAACAGAACAGCACAGACATATGCCCATATTCATGCTTTCACAAATTCTTGGTGATTATGACAGAAATTCAAATCTGAAGAATTTATGGAAGTTACTTGTTCTTTTAGTAACAGCAGGTAGTATTGAGTAGGATCAAATAATTTGTTTGTAATCATCTTACATAAGAATTCTGAGCCATTCACCACCAGAAAAGACACTACTGGAAATATAAATTTTAAATTACTCACTCAAGATATGGCTACACCAGTACTATCAGAAAAATAACAGCAGAATGTGCTCAACGTTTTGGAAGACATTTTGTTTCTGTTTTCTGAAAACAGTAGCTAAGCAGCCAACATGTAGTATTTATTCCTTCTCTATTTGTAAGAGTGTGGAATATCTAATGCTAAGTAAGTATCACCATGCAGATGGATACAGGCTCTATCCTCAAAATGCAGCAATGCCAGCTTCTGCAGATCTCAATATTAGCATAGTTTGTACTATAGTTAGAAGGCAGTCTATGATAATGTGCTGTTCATTTTTTTCTTTTATTTGAGTAACAAATCTGCAAGAGTAAGAGAAGTACATTGGTTTATTCAGATGCAAGAACCTAAATTAACTTGAACCTGAAACCATTCTATTTTGCAATACACTGAGTTTCAGAAGCACCATCTATTCCAAAGCGTTGAGCATAGCTGGATCAAATCATCCTGCCCTCAAATGTGACTAAAACAGCTCCCAGTCATGTCATTTCTATGTCTGTTTTTGACTTCCATGGCTCCAGAGTATCCCCCAGTCTCCCTCTATTAAAGGTATTCACAGATTGCAAGATAGTGACTTTGTCTTTTTATACACACCACTTCGATCATAAGTAAGGAAGGGAACTTAATTTAGGGGTCCTAACAATGAGAGCCTGTTCATCTGACACGTCTGTTAACCGAATGTTAAAACAAGGTAGGTTAATGTTAGGCAAGTCTCCATTGAAAGTTGTTAGCACAAGAGACAATTTTTGATAAAACATTCTTAAGCAGAAATAGAAATATATTTAGCCCTGTGTCCTAGATTTCCACAGCACATCTCAAAAGACAGTGTTTTGTCCTGTCTTTCTTATCTTCAGTAACAGCTGCTAGATGGTCAGATAAACTTCTTTCATTGCAGCTTCAACAAGAAACAGCAGTTATCAGTGCTATCACATGCAAACCAAGTTCCAAGATTTTCCATGTCTATGAAACTTCCCAAATCAGAAATAATTTTTAAAACCACTTAATCTTAGCATATTTAGAATTAACAAATACCTAATTATGTTCAAAACGCTCCTCTGGGGCAGGCAGGAGAGATTCCTAAATATGGAGTGAGCCAGTATGTGAAACATTGGCAAAATCACATCACTGCTTCACACTAGTCTGATGGAAGATGTTGGAGAAGGGAAAGAAAAAAAAATGAAAAATTAATAACAGCAAAATCAATACACAACTTATTTTTCCAAATTTTCACTTATGATAGCTGCAGCTCAGAAGTTCACAAACTGAATGGATGAAGCCAAGGTAAACCCACTAAACTAAACATTGTGTTTTACACATAAGAAGTTAAGAAATACCTGTTGGCATTTTGTGTTCACAAGCATTGCTATTTTCTACTATTTCTACTCTTCTACCTTTCAAAAATTGTAAGAAATATCTTAGGAAAGCACACAAGATGTGACCACTGAGTGGTTACCGCAATTTGGATTCATCTACAAACCCTATAAACCTACTCTCTGCCCCTTCCTTGTGATTACTGAGATGTGAAGCAGAACAGTTCCCAGGACAGAATCTGTTGAATGCCCCATTGTTAACAGCATACAACTCTCCCAGCATACAAGCCTTGCAGCATGACCATTCAAACAGTGTTTACTTACCTACCTACTAGTGTTTCATTGTCCTAGAATGAATAGTAGAATTTTGTGGTAGATGACGTCCAAAGTTTGGATACAGACAATGTAAATGACATACAATGCCCTCATATTATTCACAAATCCAGCAGGCAGATTGGTCAGGTAGACCATGTTTGGGAAGATTGAGGAAAAGGCAGCACTGAGCACCTGTTTTATCCATGTCCACTGGAAGCTCTTTCTATTCTTGTTCATTTTGAAAATAAAAAGGAACAAGCCCCAGGTGAAAAAAAAATATTTCTCTTTTATAATGGAGAGAAGCTACATATGCAAAAAGAGAAGAAAGTTTGAGAGATAGCATGATTATCTCTGAGGTGGCTAAAAAGCATTTCTTTGGAACCAAGGAGAAATGCACTACTGAGTTGGTTGGAAGCAAGACCTGTAAGGACTGAAATAACAGGAAAAAAACTCCTATTATATATCTTCTGTTTGTTTATAGGCTTACTAAAGTATTTCACACCAAGTTGTCTTTTCTCCATTTAAAAAGCTAAATTTATTTGGTTTATTCTGTAATTGTATTTTAAGTTTGAAAACCTTTTGGGGAATCAATTACAGGAGAAAATTTAAGCACATCTACTTCAAAGACCTCATTGAATCCATATCTCATTACTGCCATTTAATTGTTCATTTGTCATGTTCTTTCTCACTTTTACGGAAGAAATAGGTACTTGCTATTTTCTTAAATAAGGGAAAAGAACAGCTTCAACCACCTCAAACAATACTTTCTCCATACTGCATTTTATATAATGAAAATTATTTCCATTTACTATCTACCATAGACATGCCTTAAAAACATTAAATAAATATATATATACATAGACCAACATTAAAGTTTCATGGCCATCTAATGCAGCTAAATCAATTTACCAAATCTAAAATGAAAATATTATTCCAAAACAAGAATTTATATTTGTATTTTAAAAAGCAATTCTGAGTTTGAACTGCATTTAAGTCTTACACTTGAATTTACAGAAAACAATGAAAAGCAATTATTTACGCAGGCTTCTTATTTTGTTTTCTGTATGCACGCATATATACTTCAACAAGTATTATTATAAATTCAGTTCTTTCATTAAACTGAAACAGCCTTTTGTATTTACCTATTACAGAAGAAAAGCTTAGTTTAGGCTTCATGCCAGCTTAATCCTTGGTATTTGTTCTTAAAACACTGAGCAATGGAAGTTTCAATTAGTGGTAGATATGGGAATATTGATTTTGTAATAGATACACCTGTTTGTCATCCAACAACCCATTTTATATATGCTACATGATAATCTCACGTAGTAATAATTCCTCAGTTTCTACCATCCCTTAGTGATGATATGCTCAAAAAAAAAAACAAAACCAAAAACTTCATCATCATTAAATATGAAAAAAGAAAAAGGCTCTCTGTTCAATATACATTAATATTACAATGATATTGCACCTCCTTTCTTTGACACCAAGTGATTGACTAAATCAAGATGCTTTCCAGGAATTCAAAACACAGTCAAGCAAGTGTTAATGGATATTTCATCACTTAACATCAATTTAAAATACCTCTGAAACAATGCAAAAAATATACCAGATAGGGCTTCATGAATACCTAGAACTTCTGCTGAAATTAAAAAACTAATAATAATTAAAAAAAAAAATAGAAGTCATAATGTCTTTAAACAGGATTTCCAACAATTCAAAAAAAAGTTTTTGTCAAATATTAGACTTCTTCCTGTTTACTAAGTAACTGAAACTTAAAGAATAGTCAGTATAAAATGTCCTTCACAATGCCACTGATTCCTAAAAAACACAGATGTGGTGGTAAAAGATGTGATTTAGCACCACTCTTGGTAGCGTGATTTTTAAGGTCTTTTTCAAATGAAACAATTCCATGATTCTGTAAATTCACTTTAGAATTTAAAAGGGGTCTTTAAATCAGGTAAAATCTTCAAGGTGTTTTAAGAGAAGACCAATTTTCTATGTTTTCAAATTTCTTATTAAAAAAGTAATTCATATTAATACCACATCACTCTTCCTGGAGCACTCAAAAACCTGTTGGAAAGGGCTCTGTCCTTGTGGGCAGGAGTGCCTCTTTCACTAAATACAAAACTCACAATGTTTATAAATAAGTATTTGTTATGGTTTGAGCTTTACCCAGAGTCCAAAAAGCCCAAATAGAAACAGATTTAGATTCTCTCCCCCTCTCCCTTTTTCCTAGTAGGGTAAAGCAAATTAGGCAGGAGAAAGGAGAGGTAAAATCATGAAAGAAAAACAGTCTGGAACTGGTTCGGAAGTAAAAAGGGTAACTTTTTAAAAACAAAGTAGATATATAGCAGTAACAGGTGAGGTTACAAAGGTATAAGGTAAAGGGTAAAGAGAAAACAATATACAAAACCAGGCTCAGCTGCCATTGGATTCCCTTGATGCAAATAGATGCAGTTGTTCAGAAAGTGTGGATGCAGCATGGGGGCTGGCCTGGCCATGTGGTCAATGCAGGAAGCAGCAGCAGATGACCTTTCTTGAGCAGGCAAGGCAGGGAAAAGAGAGAGAGAAACAAAAGATGTGCGCCTTTCAATAGGCTTGCTGGACAGGAAGGGGGTGTAGAATAGACCTTTGACCTAGGGAAACCCCTCCTCCTGGGAGGGGGGAAAACCCAAACCTCTCTCTCTTTGCCCACCTGGATTTCTTTTGTCCACCTGGGGGCTGGGTTCTTTTCAGCCCTCATCAATGGATGGGTGTAATCTGGGACAGTATTTTACTTATCTGAAACTTTTTCTGTAATGTACTGTTTATGTAACAATAATCCTTAGTGTCTTTGAACCACTATGTGGCATGCAAACCAAAATCAAGAGATTGATCTTGCTCTAAGAAATTTTTATTAAAAAAGACTCAAACTGACAAATTCAGATCATTGTATCCAGTGAGGCTACTGGGATAACTCATATTTCTGTGACGTTTTGCTTGTTCAAAGAATGCTAAAATGAAGTGAAATAAATTATATGACCAGCATCCTTTTTTAAAGGTGAGCAAAATATTGCAATGTCTCTGTGACATCCCTGAGTAATGACTAGAGCTCATAATGTATATTGGTTTGAGATAGTCTCATCCTATAAAATTCAAAGTTGCAAAACTTTGTCAAACTAAAAGCTACAGAAAAACTCTACATTCAAAAAAAAAAGAAAAATCTGTAGAATAATCTTTCCCCTAAGGATTTTTTTGGAATAGTGCAAACCAGTGTTTTCTCTCAAATTTCTCTTTATGAAAATAAAGCAGAATATTTCAACTTCTATTCAAAGCATTTTGACAGATTTACTACTGTGTTTTAACAAAAACCAAATTCTTACAAAATCAAAGTATATTTTTCTGCCAAACATGACTGTCTTTCATTTAGAATAGGTGAAAGAATGCAGACCAATTAATACATGCAACTTTTCATGCAATATAATAATTTTTAGGAAATTTCTCACTTTATGTAGTGACAAATTAACACTTTAAAATTTGTGAGCTGTGGTAGTATCAAAATATGATTGTATATATACTGAAGAAGTAAGAAGCATAAACTATATTTGTCGAAGTATTTCAATTCTCAAATTGTATAACTCATTTCACTTGTAACATTAATAACACTGCTCCAAATAACCAGCTTCTGTTTCCACTCTGTGTTTGAAGGAAAATTGAAGAGTTTATGGTTTATATAATGGTTTATATAGTACATTCTGGAGTTTTTAGATTCAGCCCTCTTTTTCTGTTGTTTTCAGTTGGTTGCTTGGTTGGGGTTTTTCGTTTTGCTTTGTAAATTATTATACATGTAGATGTTCTGAACAAATAGCCTACTCTTTGTCTGCCATTTATTCTATAAGCCTGTTACACTTTCTATGCCAAGTATTTTCCATTTTTCACAGAATCACAGAATGTTAAGGGCTGGAATGGACCTCAAGACATCATCTACTCCAGCCTTCCTGCCCAAGCAGGATCATCTATACCAGATCACACAGGAATGCATCCAGGCAGGTTTTGAATATGTCCAGAGAAGGAGATGCCACAACCTCCCTGGGCAGCCTGTCCCAGTGTTCTGTCACCCTCACAGTGAAATAATTCCTCCTGTTTCCATGGAAGTTCCTATGCCTCAACTTCCACCCATTGTCCCTTGTCCTGCCATTGGGCATCACCGAGAAAAGCCTGGCTCCATCCCCTTGGCACTCCACTTTTACTGACATCCTGGTTGGAGTCTGTTATAGACCTCCCAACCAGGACGAGGAGGCCGATGAGATATTCTATAAGCAGCTGAAAGCTGTCTCAAGATCATCAGACCTTGTCCTTGTGGGGGACTTTAACCTACCAGATGTCTGCTGGGAACATAATTCAGCAGAGAGGAGACAGTCCAGAAGGTTCCTAGAGTTCATGGATGACAACTTCCTGATGCAGCTCTTAGGTGAACCTACCAGGGGTAAGGCTCTGCTTGATCTGCTGTTCTCAAATAGAGAAGGGCTGGTGGGAGATGTGATGGTCGGAGGCTGTCTAGGGTGCAGTGACCATGAGATAGTGGAGTTTTCAATATGCAGGGAAATAGGGAGGAGCAGTAACAGATCCCTCACTTTGGACTTTCGGAGGGCAAACTTCAGGTTGTTCAGGCAACTTATTCGGAAAGTTCCCTGGGTAACAGCCCTTAAGAAGAAAGGGGTCCAGGATGGTTGGACCTACTTCAAACAGGAGCTCCTAAAGGCACAGGAACTGGCAGTTCCCACATGCCGTAAGACGAGCCGGCGGGGAAGACGACCGGCCTGGATGAGCAAGCAGCTCCTGAAGGATTTAAGGGAAAAAAAGAGGGTTTATTATCTTTGGAAAGGGGGGAGGCAACTAGTGATATGTTTAAGGATGTTGCTAGATCATGTAGAAGAAAAATTAGAGAGGCAAAAGCACAGTTAGAAATTAAACTGGCTGCTTCCGTGAAGGACAACAAAAAGCATTTTTATAAATATATTAAAGCAAAAAGGAGGGGCAAGAGGAACCTCCACTCTTTATTGGACGTGGAGGGTAACATTGTAACTAAGGATGAGGAGAAGGCTGAGATTCTTCTTTGCCTCCATTCTCAACAGTGAGGCAGGAGGACTGCAGGATAACTGGCCTCCTGAGCTGGTTGATGGGGTCAAGGAGCAGTATTGTACTCCTGAAATCCATGTGGAATTAGTTCGAGACTTGTTGAGTCACTTGGATATTCACAAGTCCATGGGACCGGATGGGATTCATCCTAGGGTGCTGAAAGAGCTGGCAGATGAGCTGGCCAAGCCTCTGTCCATCATTTTCCACCAGTCCTGGCTCACTGGAGAGGTCCCAGAAGACTGGAAACTGGCCAATGTGACACCCGTCCACAAGAAGGGACGAACAGAAGAACCTGGAAACTACAGGCCTGTCAGCCTGACCTCAGTGCCAGGGAAAATCATGGGGCAGATTGTCTTGGGGGCAATCACAGTGCACCTGCAGGATGGCCAAGGAATCAGGCCCAGCCAACATGGATTTAGGAAGGGCAGGACCTGCCTCACCAACCTGATCTCCTTCTATGATCAGGTGACCTGCCTGGTGGACGTGGGAAAGGCTGTGGATGTAGTCTACCTGGACTTCAGCAAGGCCTTTGACACTGTCCCCCACAGCAAACTCCTGGCCAAGCTGTCAGCCTGTGCCTTGGACAGCAGCACTCTGTGCTGAGTTAAGAACTGGCTGGAGGGCCGAGCCCAGAGAGTGGTGGTGAATGGTGCCACATCCAGCTGGCAGCCTGTCACTAGTGGTGTCCCCCAGGGATCAGTGCTGGGCCCCATCCTGTTCAAGCTCTTTATTGATGATCTGGATGAGGGGATTGAGTCCATCATCAGTAAATTTGCATATGACACCAAGCTGGGAGCAGGTGTTAATCTGTTAGAAGGTAGAAGGGCTCTGCAGAGGGACCTTGACAGGCTGGACAGATGGGCAGAGTCCAACAGGATGGCATTCAACAAATCCAAGTGCCAGGTGCTGCACTTTGGCCACAACAACCCCATGCAGAGCTACAGGCTGGGGTCAGAGTGGCTGGAGAGCAGCCAGGCAGAAAGGGACCTGGGGGTACTGGTTGACAGCCACCTGAACATGAGCCATCAGTGTGCCCAGGTGGCCAAGAGAGCCAACGGCATCCTGGCCTGCATCAGGCATAGTGTGGCCAGCAGGAGCAGGGAGGTCATTGTACCCCTGTACACAGCACTGGTTAGGCCACACCTTGAGTACTGTGTCCAGTTCTGGGCCCCTCAGTTTAGGAAAGATGTTGAATTGCTGGAGCATGTCCAGAGAAGGGCAACGAGGCTGGTGAGAGGCCTTGAGCACAAGCCCTATGAGGAGAGGCTGAGGGAGCTGGGACTGTTGAGCCTGGAGAAGAGAAGGCTCAGGGGAGACCTCACTGCTGTCTACAACTACCTGAAGGGAGGTTGTAGCCAGGAGGGGTTTGGTCTCTTCTCCCAGGCAACCAGCACCAGAACAAGAGGACACAGTCTCAAGCTGCGCCAGAGGAGGTTTAGGCTGGAGGTGAGGAGAAAGTTCTTCACAGAGAGAGTGGTTGGCCATTGGAGTGGGCTGCCCAGGGAGGTGGTGGGGTCACCATCCCTGGAGGTGTTCAAGGGGTATTGGACGTGGCACTTGGTGCCATGGTTTAGATAGTCATGAGGTTTAGGGTGACAGGTTGGACTCGATGATCTTTGAGGTCTCTTCCAGCCTTCTTGATTCTATGATTCTATGATTCTATTCTATATTTATAAACATTAATGAGGTCACCCCTCAGTCTCCTCCAATCCAAGCTAAAGAGCCCCAGCTCCCTCAGTTTCTCCTTGTAAGGAAGATGTTCCACTCCCAAAAAAATTTTCGTGGGTCTGTGCTGGGCTCTCTTAAGCAGTTCCCTGTCCTTCTTGAACTGAGGGGCCCAGAACTGGACACAATATTCCAGATGTGGCCTCACCAGGGCAGACTAGAGAGGGAGGAGAACCTTCCTCGACCTACCTTCTAATACAACCTCAACCTACCTTCTAATACAACCTAGAATGGCATTGGCCTTCTTGGCCACAAGAGCACATTGCTGGCTCATGGTCAACCTTCCATCCTCTAGGATCCCCAGGTCCTTTTCTCCTTCACTGCTCTCTAACATGTCAGTCCCCAACCTATACTTGTGCCTGGGGTTGTTCTTTCCCAGGGTCAAGACTCTCCACTTGCCCTTGTTGAATTTCATTACGTTTCTCCCTGCCCAATTCTCCAGCCTAAGTCTCACTGAATGGCAGCACAACCTTCTGGTGTGTCAGCCACTTCAGCCAGTTTTGTGGCATCTGCAAACTTGCTAACAATGCACTATGTTCCCTCATGCAGGTCGTTCATGAATATATTGAATAGTACTGGTCCAAGTACTGATCCCTGAGGGACTCCACTAGACACAGGCCTCCAACTAGATTCTCTCCCATTGATCACAATTCTCTGACTTCTTTCCTTCAACCGGTTCTCAATCCACCTCACTACCTGATCATCCAGACCACACTTCCTCAGCTTAGCTGCAAGGATGCTGTGGGAAACAGTGTCAAATGCTTTACTGAAATCAAGATAAACCACATCCACTGCTCTACCGTCATCTATCTACCTGGTTGTGTGCTGACAAAAGGATATGACTTCCCCTTGGTAAAACCATGTTGACTGCTCCTAATGACCTAGTTGTCCTTGATATGTCTAAGGACTGTGCTGAGGGTAAGTTGCTCCATCACCTTTACAGGGATGGAGGTGAGGGACTTTTACCCTTTATTAATTGCAAAGCCTAGCATTTTGCTTTTATTTATCAGAAGTACTACATATAGTGAGGTAAAATGAGCTTTGTCAGAGAACAGCATTATATTTAGGAAAATTTACTTGTGCAAATTTAATGCTTCATCAGAAAATTACAATACATGGGTATCACTTAATTTCTATGCACATGTATGCTTACACATTTTAAATGTTTGTTACATGAAACTGCTATTGATTTCTGTAAACTCTACCATTTCTATCAAGTCTACTTTATAGTTGCTCTTAATTATCCTAACAGTACTATCAAAGTGTAATTATATTATTTGAAGAAAATATTCATATTTTAGTCCTAGGAATTGCTAAGTTACATTAAATACAATTTGTAAACTCTCTATCTGCCATATATATGACTCTTTATTTTGCACTGAGTAAGTAAAATCAATTTACAAATTTATTAAATGAAATTACAAATATATTGAATTTTAGAACAAATTTGTACTGGATCATATCAATATTATCTGAATTATCATCTAAAAGTCATTGGTGCTTTAAAATTTACATTACAGTATATGTTTAAGGCTATCATACTTCTGTGAAATACTCCAATATAAAAAAGCAATCAATGCAATGATTAGCACCATACTTGTGGATATTGTTACTAATATTCATAAGAATATGTGATTTGTGTCAAAAGTCAGGAGTGAAGGTCAGGTAGCTTCTTTTAAAAGATTGCAAAGAGATGTTTTCAAAAAGCTCGAACTGACTTCTAACCAGACAGACCAAATATAAAAGCGGCCTTGCCTGCCTCTGCCTTGGAATGTGTGGATTTCAGATAAGAAACCCTGTGAACGTTGTATGTTTAAGGTGGGAGGCGTTCTGTGAGAAAAATTGTCTTTTTGATCTTATCCTTCTCCCGAGCACCCCAGAACATTCTGGGAACTTGTTGTCATATCCCTGCCTTCTATTTAACATAAGCCTGTTTATGTAAATGAGATAGCTATATAAGTAGGGAAAAAAGCTATTGCTGTTGCTGTATTTTCGTCCCTTTTCTCAGCCCAGCGCGCTGCTTTGCTTGCCCTTATTCCCAATAAAATTTTAAAAGCCATTTTTTGGCTAGCGTATTTATGACAATATTCATTCATAGATTTCTAATTCTCACTTTGTAAATGCTTGCATGAAATATGCATTATGTCACTGAAAGTGATACAGTTATAAGGTTAACAATTTCCACTGTTGTAGAGAGCACCTTCTTGCAGTGAATGTGCCTCTTGAAAGAGATGCATTTGCATGATGTTGAATTACTGCAGATATGATTAAAACTTTGGAATTAATAAGTACTCTGCATCACACAAAACATGATCCTTTAATAGGAGTGATTTTACCTTTTCATTCTACAAAATCATTGTACTCATTTCTTGAATAAATATGAAGAATTATTGGAGGATTTCCAATCTTTATAGACATCAGAAATTAATCACCAACTCCTGATCTACATGGGAGTCTGGACAATAATACAAAATCTGGAACTGCTCCACTGTGTATGCACAGGCATGGGATTTAGGAGCCAGCGATTTCTGTCAAAACATGATATATATGTAACTATCTCCACAACCACAATCAACACTGTGAGTTTGCACTGATCACTCATCTCATTTTAGTGCTCACAAAACCACCACAGAAAACTCTCTTGATCAGTTTTAAGAACTGCTCATCTTCAAGCCTATATCAGTTATGATTCAGCCCTAATTTTGCCTATCAACAATGCTGTTTTAAAATCCTAGGTATGCCAGATGGTTGTCAAGACCATTTTGAAAATGAAATATCTCTTAAAAATCACTGTGTGAATATGTCAATAGGTCATGAAGTATTTTTGTTACAGACTGTAAAGAAAAATTAAGCTCTAAAGCAGCAGTTAGAAAAAATGTCTATTTCATTAGGCTCAACTGTGAAATCTTGCTGGAAACACTCATTTTGGCAATTCCCTGTTCTGTTGGTGGACCAAATATATCCTCACTAGACTAGTCCATCATCACATGAGGCAGCACCAGCTCCAGTGAGGAAGCTGCAGCAGATGAGCTAATAACTGCAAAGATCACTGTAGAGTCTGAATTTACAGTGCGATGTGTGAGTACCTAAGAATCTGCAATGCCAGATAAAAACAGAAATTCTTGTGTTATTTCAAAGTAAAAGGTTGAAAACTTGTATTCGTTTATTCAAAGATCAAAAAGAACGTTAAAAAATCCACAAGAGATGACTTTTTCATGCTAATAGGAATAGATGTTACCTTAACTACTGCTGACAGGGTTCCTTCAGCCTCTTCATAATTGTTTTAAAGTTCTGTAGTCATTTTAACTAAGATACTTCAGTTACCTGTCAGACCTAGCTAGTATCCATCTTTAATTGCATTAAGACTCCCACAGAGCACAAAAATCTGTGATTTGAAAGTTGAAGAGCATGTTCAAGGCAAGTAACTATAACTGATTACTTGACAGACAAATAAACTGCTTCCCAGACAGGAAATAGGTAGATGTGTATAAGGCACACACCTGCCTATTTCCCATTTGGGAAGCATAGGCATAAGGAAGGGGATGTGTAGTACACTCTAATCATGAAACAGCAAGATACACGTTGGAGGCTACACTACAAACCTTGAAGTCTCTCCACAGAGAGATTTTCTCAATGCCATTTTCCCCACTCTCAAACGCTCACATCCAAAATTTCCAGAGATTCATATTATTCCAACACCCATGAAGGTTTTTAGAGCCCCCTGCAACACAGCTCAGGACAGCTGATTAGAGAAAAATAAGTCTTTGGCTGGACCTCAAAAGCAATAGGAAAAACTATAGCCTTTGGAAGAGGGGACAGGTCTCTCACGAGGACTTCAAAGATATACTGAAGCTATGCAGGGAGAAAATTACAAGAGCCAAAGCACAGCTAGAGCTCAACCTAGCTACTGTCTTGAAGGATAATAAAAAATGTTTCTATAAATTCATTAACAACCAAAGGAGGAATAGGGAAAATCCCCATCCTTTATTGGATGCAGAGGGAAACATAGCAACTAAGGATGAGGAGAAGGCTGAGGTCCTCAATGCTTACTTTGCCTCAGACTTTAGCACTGGAACCAGCAGTTCCCTGGACACCCAGCCTCATGAACTAGGAGTCAGGGAGGGGAATCAGAATGAGGTCATCACAATAAATGAGGAAGTGGTCAGTGAACTGCTACACCACTTAGACACGCACAAGTCTATGGGGCTGGATGGGCTACACCCAAGGGTGCTGAGGGAGTTGGCAGAGGTTCTCGCCAAGTCACTATCCATTATTTACCTGAAGTCATGGATAACTGGGGAGGTCCCAAGGGACTGGAGGATAGCAAATGTATGACCTATCCATAAGAAAGGAAGAAAAGAGGATCTGGGAAACTATAGACCTGTCAGTCTGACCTTGATACCAGGGAAGGTCATGGAGCAGATCATCTCAAGCACCATTACACACCATATAGAGAACAACCAGGGGATCAGGGCCAGTCAGCATGGGTTTATGAAGGGGAGGTCCTGCCTGACCAACCTGATCTCCTTTTATGAAAAGATGACCTGACTGTTGGATGAGGGAAAGGCTGTGGATATTTGCTACCTAGACTTTTGAAAAGCCTTTGACGCTGTTTCCCACAGAATTCTCATGGACAAATTGGCTGCTTGCGACCTGGATGAGCACAGACTCTGATGGATAACGCACTGGCTGGGTGAACAGGCCCAAAAAGTGGTAGTCAATGGAGTTACATCCATCTGGTAGCCAGTCACAAGTGGTGTTCCTCAGGGCTCAGTGTTGGGACCACTTCTGTTTAACATTTTTATTGATGACCTTGATGAAGACATAGAGTGTGTCATCAGTAAATTCACAGATGACACCAAGTTAGGTGGGAGAGTTCATCTTCATGAAGGTAAGGAAGCTTTACAGAGAGAGTTGGATAGTTTCGATCAATGGGCTAATGTTAATGGGATGAGCTTCAACAAGGCCAAATGCTGGGTCCTGCACTTGGGTCACAACAATCTCAAGTAACCCTACAGGATTGTGGCTGGAAAGCTGTCTAGCAGAAAGAAACCTGGGGGTTCTAATCGACAAGCAGCTGAATATGAGCCAGCAGTGTGCCCAGGTGGCCAAGAAAGCCAGTGGCATCCTGGCTTGTATTAGAAATGTTTTGTCCAGCAGGAGTAGGGAGGTGATTGTCCCTTTGTACTCGGTGCTGGTAAGGCCACACTTCAAGTATTGTGTTCAGTTTTGGGTACCCCAATACAAGAGAGATGTGGAGGTGCTGGAGTGGGTGCAGAGGAGGACAAGAAAGCTGGTGAAGGGCCTAGAGAATAAGGAACAGGAAAAGGAGGAAAATAAAAGGAAAAGAGGGAAGGGAAGGGAAGGGAAGGGAAGGGAAGGGAAGGGAAGGGAAGGGAAGGGAAGGGAAGGGAAGGGAAGGGAAGGGAAGGGAAGGGAAGGGAAGGGAAGGGAAGGGAAGGGAAGGGAAGGGAAGGGAAGGGAAGGGAAGGGAAGGGAAGGGAAGGGAAGGGAAGGGAAGGGAAGGGAAGGGAAGGGAAGGGAAGGGAAGGGAAAGGAAGGGAAGGGAAGGGAAGGGAAGGGAAGGGAAGGGAAGGGAAGGGAAGGGAAGGGAAGGGAAGGGAAGGGAAGGGAAGGGAAGGGAAGGGAAGGGAAGGGAAGGGAAAGGAAGGGAAGGGAAGGGAAAGGAAGGGAAAGGAAGGGAAAGGAAGGGAAGGGAGGTCACATTTGACTAAAGTATGTGACACCATCTCCCACATCATCCTTGTAGCTAAACTGATGAAATGTGGTCTGGATGATCAGGCAGTGAGGTGGATTGAGAACTGGTTGAAGGAAAGAAGTCAGAGAGTTGTGGTCAATTGGATAGAGTCTAGTTGGAGACCTGTGTCTAGTGGAGTCCCTCAGTGGTCAGTACTGGGACCAGTACTATTCAATATATTTATCAGCAACCTAGATGAGGGAACAGAGTGCATTGTCAGCAAGTTTGCTGATGACACAAAACTGTCTGGAGTGGCTGACACACCAGTGACACTTGGACAGGATGGAGAGTTGGGCAGGGAGAAATTTAATGAAATTCAACAATGGCAAGTAGAGAGTCTTGACCCTGGGAAAGAACAACCCCAGGTATCAGTATAGGTTGGGGACTGACCTGATGGAGAGCAGCAAAGGGGAAAAGGACATGGAGTGGATGGAAGGTTGACCATGAGCCAGCAATGTGCTCTTGTGGCCAAGAAGGCCAATGCCATTCTAGGGTGTATTAGAAGAGGTGTGGTTAGTAGGTCGAGAGAGGTACTCCTCCCCCTTTACTCTGCCCTGGTGAGGCCGCATCAAGAAGGACAGGGAAATGCTTGAGAGTCCAGCGCAGAACCACAAAAATCATTAAGGAAGTGGAACATCTTCCTCACAAGGAGAAACTGAGGGAGCTGGGGCTCTTTAGCTTGGAGGAGACTGAGGGGTGACTTCATTAATGTTTATAAATACATAAAGGTTGAGTGCTAAGAGAATGGAGCCAGCCTCTTCTCAGTGATGCCCAATGCCAGGACAAGGGGCAATGGGTGGAAGTTGAGGCATAGGAACTTCCATGGAAACACGAGGATAAATTTTTTCACTGTGATAGTGATGGAACACTAGAACAGGCTGCCCAAGGGGGTTGTGGAGTCTCCCTCTTTGGAGATACTCAGAACATGTCTGGATGCATTCCTGTGTGATCTGGTAGAGGTGATCCTGCTCGGGCAGGAGGGTTGGATTAGACGATCTTTCGAAGTCCCTTCCAGCCCCTAACATTCTGTGACTCTGTGGTTCTGTGATCTTACACGTGAGGAAAGGCTGAGAGAGCTGGTTCTCTTTAGCTTGCAGAAGATGAGGCTGACAAAGGATCTTATTAACGGGGTAGGTGTGAGGAAGACGAGCCCAAACTATTCTCAGTGGTCTCCTGTAACAGGACAAAAGGTAAAGGGCATAAACCTTGAACATAGAAAGCTCCACCGAACCATGAGAAGGAACTTCTTTACTTTGAGGGTGGCAGAGCACTGGAACAGGTTTGCAGTTTCTGTCTCTGGAGACTTAGAAGGCTAGCCTGGACATGTTCCTACAAGATCTGTTTCAGGTGATTCTTCTCTGGCAGGGGGGTTGGACACAATGATATTCATATTTTCCCTCCAACCCCCACCATTCTGTGATTCTGTGTGTTTCTTACCTTTGAGGGGTTACATTGGTTTACATGTAGCTGCTTTCCCAGCTGTTGTAATGCACTATTTTGAAATACTCCTCCTTCCAACACTGAAGTATTTAGCCACTCAAAATACATTTAATAACAATTCTTTTTTTCTCCAACACAAAAGCTTGCTGCAGAAATGTTTGTAATTCACTCATGAAGCCAGGTGTGAAAATCAAAGCTCAGCACAGCCACAAGATTCCCCTATCAACTAGTAGTAACACTTACACCTTGTAGAGGATCATTTCAGCAAAGGTCAAGAGTCTTTAATGAAAGAAACACACATCTTATTCTAACTGCTAGAGCCAGAAGAGCTAAAAGTAGAGGAAATAATACAGGAAAATGGTATGACCACTCATATGGACATGAAGGGCAGAGAGAAGAAGTGTATATATGGTAAATTGTCCTTACAGTACAAATATTACTGTAGTGATATTGATCAGGAATTACTAAGTTAACTTATCTGATTTCTTCTGCCAAGTAAGAATATTCATGAGCAAGTTTCAATGAGAGATGGACAAAGAACAATATTTTAAATCATTCAATTACATTTTTAGATTCACAAAATAATTACTCACCAAGAAGGTGGCATGCCTATTTTTTCAGTTAAAAGTGATATATTACTTGGCAGCATAACAGCACTACTAAACACATCAGACCCAGTTATCATTACTTAAAAGTAACAAATTCACAAAGGGCTTGTAAATCTGTGGAGGCTATTGAGACTGTCTTGTGATGAGTGAGGTTTTCTGCAATGAGATAAAGATTCATACATCTGCCTCCTGAAAAGAATGTGGCAGACAGTTTGCTTTTCTCCTCATTTCTCTTTGCTTCTATGAAACCAAAGTTTGGTATCCAGCTCCACAGACTCAAAAACATGGAGATCAAAGGTAGTTATTTTCATTTTTTTCTACAGTTACCTACAAGATAACAGAAAAATGTCTTTTTCTATGAAATAACCATGAATGTGGTGCTTGTACATAATACCTATCTCATTTTATTTTTAAAAAGCAAAAAAATCCTGTGAAAATAAAGATGTTTTTAAAAAACAAACCAAAACAACAAAAAACCCAAACCAAACCCACAGAAAGCAAACAAAAAAAACCCCAACAACAAACCAACCAACCATAAACCTTCAAACCAAGTACTCCAAAAAAACAAAAGCCAAAACCCTGGAGATACTGTAACAGAACTATATGTGAGAAGTTTAGGTTTGCCTCTCAGAACCAGGATGAAAATTAGAGTGGAACCTGGCTCATACCCAGAACAGCGCTCAACAAAAGGGGTTTAGAATAGCTAAACAATCCACCTAATAGCAACAGGCATGTTGTAATAGAGGAGTTTGCATTATGTGACAGCCAAGCTTTTCAGAAAACGAGCTTTTAAATAAGGGCATATGCTGGACAGATTCCAAAGTGGTTTTTTTTCTCTATGATGTTAAACAAGACATTCATAGAATCAAGAATCAAGAAGGCTGGAAGAGACCTCAAAGATCATCGAATAATTAAAACAGTTTTAATTAAAAATAATATAATGCATTTCCCAAAATAAAATTTATTTCATTTTAGATATATAAAAGATCTTAAAAATTTAAATCACTCACTTTCCTAAATTTGTTTATGTTGGCTTAAATGCACATGCCATCTATGAAAAACAGCAAGACAAGTATACAGACAAGTATGCATGTCAAAACACGCTGAAGATTGCAGCACACATTGCAGAGAGAGAGTTTCCCCTTTTTATGAGTACATTACAGCACAAAATTAATTGTAAAGCAGTACTCAAATACAAACTATGATAAAAGAAGTTCTTAGAGCTGACATGACATCCTGCCAGGCTGTCCAATGGTATTAAAACACTGGAAACAAATAGTCTCTGAGGATTTGGCCCAAAAGTTCTACAGTAGTACCTCCATTGAAAAGCTTGCTATGAAAATATTCTCTACCACACATCAGACATTAACCCTGTACTTCAGTACAGTACAGCAAAGAAGCATGATATTTCTCCTTTCTCGTCAAGTGCTACATCACATGCACTTGGGATTACCTCCTCACATTGTCAGCTCTTAGGAGCTACCATATACATGCCTGTTATTACTTTTTACTTCTATTAGCCTTGAGATGGTGAAAAGAAAATAGGCTGTTGCTTCTTGCATATCCTGAAAGAAAACCATTTGATAGTTTTCCTTAAAATACAAATGATGACATGATGGAAAACATCATTGCACAGATTTTATTCAGGGCAACAACCAGGCATAAAAACCTTTACTTCTAGTGACTGAGATTAACTTTGAAACTCAGTAGCTTGCAGAGATGGTGTTAAGAAACAGCACTTTTTACATTTTACACTAGACATCTAACCATTGAAGGTCACAGAATCACAGAATTAACCAGGTTGCAAAAGACCTTTGAGATCATCAAGTCCAACCTATTACCTAATACCTAACACCACCTGAGAACTAAACCATGGCTCCAAGTGCTACATCCAATCATTTTTTGAACACCTCCAGGGATGGTGACTCCACCACCTCCCTGGGCAGCCCATTCCAATGGCCAACCACTCTTTCTGTGAAGAATTTCTTCCTAACATCCAGCCTAAACCTTCCCTGGCGCAGCTTGAGACTGTGTCCTCTCGTTCTGTCACTGGTTGCCTGGGAGAAGAGACCAACACCCACACCCTTCAGGTAGTTGTAGAGAGCAATAAGGTCTCCCCTGAGCCTCCTCTTCTCCAGGCTAAACAACCCCGGCTCCCTCAGCATCTCCTCATAGGGCTTGTGCTCCAGAACTCTCACAGCTTTGTTGCCCTTCTCTGGACATATTCAAGCAGCTCAAAAACTTTCTTGAACTGCGGGGCCTAGAACTAGACACAGTACTCAAGGTGTGGTCTAACCAGTGCTGAGTACAGGGGCAGAATGGCTTCCCTGCTCCTACTGGCCACATTATTCCTGATCCAGGCCAGGATGCCATTGACATTCTTGGCCACCTGGGCACACTGCTGGCTCATGTTCAGGTGGCTGTCAACCAGTACCCCCAGGTCCCTTTCTGCCTGGCTGCTCTCCAGCCACTCTGACCCCAGCCTGTAGCTCTGCATGGGGTTATTGTGACCGAAGTGCAGCACCCAGCACTTGGATTTGTTAAATGCCATCCTGTTTGGCTCTGCCCATCTGACCAGCCTGTCAAGGTCCCTCTGCAGAGCCCTCCTACCCTTGAAAAGATCAAAACCTGACATGAACTTGATGTGTGAAATTTACTGATGATGGACTCTATCTCCTCATCCAGATCATCAATAAAGATACTAAACAGGATGGGGCCCAACACTCATCCCTTGAGGACACCACTCATGACTGGCTGCCAGCTGGCAGTGGCACCGTTCACCACCACTCTCTGAGCTCGGCCCTCCAGCCAGTTCCTAACCCAGCACAGAGTGCTCTTGTCCAACCCACAGGCTGACAGCTTGGCCAGGAGTTTGCTGTGGGGGACAGTGTCAAAGGCCTTGCTGAAGTCCAGGTAGACTACATCCACAGCCCTTAAAAATTTAAATCACTGACTTTCCTAAATTTGATTATGTTGGCTTAAATGCACATCCACCAGGCAGGTCACTTGATCATAGAAGCAGATCAGGTTGGTCAGGCAGGACCTGCCCCTCCTAAATCCATGTTGGCTGGGCCTGATCCCTTGGCCATCCTGCAGGTGCCCTGTGTTTGCCTCAAGATGATCTGCTCCATAACCTTGCCTGGCACTGAGATCAGGCTGACAGGCCGGCCCTTCTTGTGGATGGGCATCACACTGGCCAGCTTCCAGTCATCTGGGACCTATCCAGTGAGCCAGGACTGCTGCTAAATGATGGACAGTGGCTTGGCCAGCTCATGTGCCAGCTCTCTCAGCACCCTAGGATGGACTCATGAGGATCCAAGTGGCTCAGCAAGTCCCTCATGGATTTCAGGGGGACTGTACTGCTCCCTCACCCCATCAACTGGTTCAGGAGGCCGGTTACCCTGAAGTTCTCCTGTCTTAACTGTTGAAAATTGAGGCAAAGAAGGTATTTAGTACCTCTGCCTTTTCCTCATCTTTAGTTACAATTTTCCACTTCAAGTCCAATAAAGAGTGGAGGTTCTTCTTGCCCCTCTTTTTAGCCTTAATATATTTACAAAAATGCTTTTTATTGTCTTTCACAGCAGCGGCCAGTTTAAGTTCTAACTGGGCTTTTGCCTCTCTGATTTTTCTCCTACATGATCTAACAACATCCTTAAACATATCTTGAGTTATCTCCACACCTTTCCCAAGGTGATATACCCTCTTTTTTCCCCTGAACTCCTTCAAAAGATGCTTCTCCCTCTAGGCCAGTCGCCTTCCCTGTTGGCTCATCTTTCGGCACATTGGGACAGCCTGTTCCTGTGCCTTCAAGAGTTCCTGCTTGAAGTAGATCCAACCATCCTGGACCTCCTTGTTCTTAAGGGCTGCTTCCCAAGTGTCATGAAGGCATCACATGCCCAGAATTATGCCCCCTGATACCAGCTAATTTGTCCCAACATGTTCTGGGAAGTTCCCCTTTCCACCCTCCTTTCAGGAGGGGAAGATAAAAGGTTCAGGTGCTAGCCTGTCTCCTAAGGGAATAAACAGCTGCAGGCACCCATCTCAACGGGATGCCTATGCTCTGTCCATCTAAGGGCATAATTCTAGCTTCACCTTTCTATAGGTGGAAGCAGGTTGTTGGCAAGTGTGCCCATTGGCTAAGTCCAGCCTCGAGTGCTATAAGTATTGCCCCATTTTGGTGCCACGTTGCTCTCTCCTCTGCTTTCATCCATCATGCAACTCACGATTGTGTAAGCTATAAGTCTTCCCACGCAAGCGTACTCGGAAGCCTCTGCGAACCTTGAAGCCAGCCCACGGAGTGTGCATCGAGGACCCGCAAAGGATGACCCCGTCGCCAGAAGTGACGTAGACCCAGTCGAAAGAGACTGAGGGAAGCCCCCAGAGAAAGTAAGCTGTAACCCAAAGGGGGAAGGACTAGCCCAAGCCCGGCAGTCCGGAAACGCTGCAAGCTAATTAAGCAGCCAACTAAGCAGAAACGCATCTTGCGTGGCCCACTGCTTGCGGGAGTGAAAGGGAGCCGCCCCCTGTAGCCGCTCCGCAGCCCGTATCAGGGCGAAACACCCGGGGTTTCCCCGAGGGAAAAGAGAGAGCAAAGATTAGCCTCTCCATTGAAGTCAAGGCAATGACTGTATGTATATATAATTTAAATGGAAGCAGTCGCCCAGAGAAGCGGTAGTCAGCTCACCTCGAGCCGAGCCGAGGGGGGGAAGCATTACATCACCGCACCCCCCACTGGAGACCTGCCTATGGGAAAACTGCCCTCGATCGTAGGGCCGAGCACCTGGCCCTCCTGAGCCGTCCTCCGGTCAGGGAGCCGCATCCCTTCCCGCAGACCACGGGAAAGAGAAAGCCAACCTTGCCCCCCACCCCAGAGCCGGGAGGGAGAAAGAAAGTGCTACCCGAACAGGGCCAACCTCGGGCAGAAGCAGATATGCAGCGAGTCCGTGTGATCCGGCAATTTTTCTCGCTGCATGTATCTTTCAATGTGTGTAACATTTAGTAACGTTCTATTCAAAGCGCCCGCGCACAGCCGCGTGATATTTCCAGCTTAATCTGCTTCGTGATAACATTATAAATATCTCTTACATAGCTAGCAGCCGCAAGCGCCTTGTCGAGTTTCCATCTAGTGGACAAGCAGTGGAGCTACACCCTTTCGTTCCCTTAATTAGAAATTGACTGTAAATACTATAATTGGGTATAATTGTAAATACTAAATCAGTTATGGTCTATATTATTACAACCATGCATCTGAATCAATATATATAAAGTAATTAATCAAATATTAATAATAATAATAAGCAATAATTTCATAACTCATATTTTCATAATTCATAATTAATAATCACCATCCTCCATCCCTATTCCCCCTCTCCACGACACCAAGGTACTCTGCTTATATAAGCTGAAGTCTGCCATCCAGAAGGCCAAAGTAAGGGTTTTTTTGTTCCTCCTCCTTGTTTCTCTGCGTATTGAAAACTGCTTTTTCATGATTGCTGCGCCCTAGACAGCCTCCTACCATCACATCTCCCACCAGCTCTTCTCTATTTGAGAACAGCAGGTCAAACAGGGCCTCACCCCTCGTAGGCTTGCATATAGCAGCTGTGTCAAAAAGCTGTTCTCCATACACTCTAGGAACTTTCTGAACTGCCTTCTCTCTGCTGTGTTAAGTTCCCAGCAGATATTTGGCAGGTTAAAGTCACCCACAAGAACAGGGGTTGGCAATCCTGAGATGACCTCCAGCTGTTTTTAGAATACTTCATCTACCTCTTCATCCTGGTTGGGTGGTCTGTAACAGATTCCAACCAGGATGTCAGGTTTGTTAGCCTTCCCTCTGATTTTTATCCACAGGCACTCAACCCATTCGTACTTAATCTCATGTTCTGCAGTTGAGAGATTCCCTAATATACAGGACCATCCCTCCTCCTGTTCTCCCTCTCCTGTTTCACCTAAAGAGCTTGTAACCATCCAGCACAGTGCTCCAGTCATGTAAATCATCCCACAACATTTCTGTAATGATGACTACATCGTAGGCTTCCTGGTGTACCAAGGCTTCCAGTTCCTCTTGTTTGTTACCCATACAGAGTGCATTGGTGCACATGCACTTCAGCTGGGCTGATGATTTCACCACTGACTCTAGTTTACCTCCCTCTGCCTCCTCTCTGGAGAGAACAGTTTCATCACCCTCCCAGTTTGAACCTAGTTTAAAGCCCTCTCAATGAGTCCTGCCAACTCTCGTGCCATAGTCCTTTTGCCCTTCCTAGGTAGATTCAGCCCATCTAGGTCCAGCAGGTCAGGTGCAGTGAAAATTGCCTCTTGATCAAAGAACCCAAAATTCTGCTGCTGCCACCAGCCCTTGAGCCATTTCTTCATAACGTGGTTCTCCTGTTCCTTTCCATATATACCCCTGCCAGTGAGGGAACTGAGCAGAACACTACTTGTGCTCCTGCCCCATCAATCAATCGACTGAGAGCCTTCCTTTTTGATTGTCCTGGTGCCCTTCTTATACATGGTTTAGTAGTCATGAGGTCTTGGCTGACTGGTTGGACTTTGATGATCCTTGAGGTCTTTTCCAACCTTATTGATTCTGTGATTCTGTGATCAAGCTCATCACTGCCAGCTTGGATTACCAGCAATAGGTAACAGTCAGAGAGCTGGATTAGCTTTGACAGTCTCCGTGTGATGTGCCATACCTGGGCCCCAGGCAGGCAGCAGACCTCCCTGTGGGATGGGTCAGGACGACATATAGGTCCCTCTGTTCCCCTCAAGAGAGAGCCACCAGTAACAATTACCCTCCTTTTTTTTTTTTTGGTACTACTCCTGATGCAAGGTGGGGACTGATTTGCTTTAGGCATCCCCACAGATGATACCTCTTCTGCCTCTCATACACATTGCCCTCAACTCACAGTGCCTCATACTTATTGTGCAAGGGCAACGGGGTAGGTGAAGAGGGCTGGGAAGGATTCCCCATGCCTATCCTAACAGGGACCTGTATCCATTCCCCTCTGCTTCCTGGGTCACCTCCCTCAACTAGGAAGGTCTGTAAAGCCTGCTTTCACAGGTCTAACTCTTTTTTCACATTCCCTTATAGCCCTGAGTCTTACCACTTCTTCCTTCAGCTTGGCCACTAGGTTAAGCAGATAATTCACCTGGTCACACCTAACACAGGTGTTGTCTCCATCACCCTCCATTTCAAGTACCATGCTCCAGCATTCCCTGCAGCTAGTACCTTGACATCTGTATGCTTGCATGCAGGCTCTGTCTGGGTACCCACTGTTTTTCTAGTAGTTGTAACCATGGGTGGATCTCTTTGGGCAAATGAAAATAAGTTTGGGGTTGGCTTTTTTGGTTTTGTTTTTTGATTTTGTTTTGTTTATTTGTCATTTTTTATTTGCCGGCAGGCCCCACATGCACTCCAGCTGTAAGACTAGCTGCCTCTCCCAGTGCCTGGGATCTGATTGAATCTTACGCAGTACACCCCCCACTACGTCACTTCCCCACTCAGCACTCAGATGAGCCGACTCTGGTGTCCCTCCTCCCTGCTGAGGTCTCCCTGATCAAGCAAGCTCCTGAAGGCCTGAAAAGGAAAGAAACCCCCTCCAAAAAAGCACTGCTTTGTGGAAGCTGAAGCTGGTCCCAGTGCCGGTGCCACTGCCTCTCCGAATGGCGGTCACATACAGACAAGTAAAGAGGTACTTGAGCAATTTGCAATACAAAGGCACACAAAAAAACATTTTCAGACTAGAGCTTCTAACTATTTTCAGCTATGAGGAAAGATGTACAGAGAGATCAACTGAAATTGAGTGGCACATCTCTCTACCCTTCAGTTATCCCCTTTAGCTGCTCCTCTAAATTTTACATCCACATTAATACTTTACAGTTACACTTTTAATAATTTCTTTAACATCAACTCAGGATCCACACTGGGATCATGGATCTTACGACAAAAAGGTAGAGGCATTCTCTCATGCATGTAGAGCAGTCGGGAGGCCTGCACAATCCAAAGAAAGCAGTGTTTCTGCTCAGTCTCTATGTATTCCAGAAAGAGCAGCAGACACAGACTATCTGTTTTAAGAGCAGTGAATAAATTTGCAAATTAATTGCACTGAAAGTGCAGTGTGAATGGGCTCAAATGTCAGAGATTTATGAGCAGGGCTGCAGTCACTGCACAAAATCATAGTCTAAGTATTTAGCTACCAAAGAAAATTGCCACCGTGGAATGTGCAGGCAGGATAGGAAAGATATTTAGAATATCAAGAGATTCAGACAGTGCTGAGATTATTCCATAAAGGAGTGAGATATCTTTCTCTTCCCTCTTATTATTTTTGGCAAAACTGCATAAGCTTTGCTAACATTGGGATTATTCCATTTAGACCACTATTTCCCTCAGGTTAATGTATTGTAGAGCTTTCAAGACAAATATAGATAGCAATACAGTTATTTATATTTGAATTTACAGAAGAGCAGGACATGGACGAAGTCCATTTGAAGTAGATTTTTTAAACTGTGATCCTCAAAATGAAAGGAAGATGTAAAGAAATACAAAATAAAAATAAAAAAGCTTTTGATTCAAAGACAAACAACGAAAACACAGGCACTCCATTTACATTTCAGCACAACAGAGATTTTAATTTACAAAGTTCACACGGGACTGGCACAGTAATTTATTAGAATCTTAAGACTAGCAGCTGCATCTGTGAATTTTCCTGCTGGAGTTTTTCTTGCAAAAAAAAAAATTATAAAATACAAATATTCTTCCCCCACTTGTTCATAAAAACAAAACAACATAAATACCACAGATGTACAGGCAAACTTTTTTCAGGTTGACTTGGGTTGGTCTTTCTTTGAATTTGCATACAGATGTTCATCTGTACACATTGTGTTCTTTAAAAACTAAGATATAGTCAATTTGGTTGACACCAATGTTTCAGTTAAATGAGTTTTCTTAGAGATTCTAGACTGTTTTCAAAAACAGGGGAGGAGACATTTGCTTGCAGGATTTGTTATTTTACTTTCTCCTCTTGTGGGAGTTTAAGGCTGTGCCTAGGAAAATTTTTCCACAGGTTGAGTAGGAAAGTGGTAGAATGCAAATAAATTAATACTGGATGTAAAAGGGAAAATAATGATAAGGTCTAAATAATCCAATTGGCCTGATAACTAACATAATGTTAATTGTTTAAACTTACTTTCTCTCTTTTCAGCTTCTTTGCTCTAGCTGATACTATCTGGTTGCTTTTGTTTGGCTGCAGCTGACCTTGGCTGCATTCTTGTTGTGGCTAATTACTAACAAGCTACTCTCTGCTCTTCCCTCTCTCTTTGGGTTGGTGGGAAGGCAGCAAGGAGGGGGAAGCTGTTGGTAACTTCCTGGTTTTGTCCACGGGGGTTCTTGTGTTTTTTATAAATTGTAAATACATGTAAATATTGTAAAATTTGTACATATTCATTGCATTTCATATTTCTAGATTTTAGTCTACTTGTAAATAGAGCTTCATTTTCTTTCCAATTGAGCTGGTCTGGCAATTTTATTCTGGGGGGAAATTTCAACCCACCACACCTCTCAAACAGAAATTCTTATTTTTCCTTTTCTGCTAGAGAATTTACATTGATTTCAATGAAACTGTATAGTAGCGCCCAACTCCACCATGGCTAGTTCTTGTATTGGAAGAGATAGCAACCAACTCTTCTCTATTCATGTGCTCTTCATCCCATTCATGATTTCAGAGACTTCATCAACTTCTTGGAGTAATGAGCAGAGATACAACCACCAACTCCCCACCTCCTCACACACACAAAAAGAAAATGTTGCCAGTGCCTTTCTTAGTGCTTGATAGCTTCTAACAGGTTTTTTTACTTGCACAAAAAGTGACAGGTCATTTTGCTATATCTGCGTGCCTTTTTGGACAATTTTCTTACACATCAGGACATTGACTTCTCATTAGATAGAATAAAACTAAAAGCTGCAACAATGAAGTCAAATCCCTCTTCAGAGCTGCCACATTATAAATACCACACCTTGACATGGTGCTGGGCCATCTCACTTAAACTGCACTAACAACCAGAAGGTTTGGATCAGATGACCCTCGAGGTCCCTTCCAATCTACCATTCTGCGATTCTGTGAAAAGGTGTGGTTCCTCAAAATCTTCCAACACAGTGACTTAATAAGCCTGTTCTATTGAATTTTACAATTACAATAGCATCCCAGGTGCCTCTCCCCTCATGCATTTTCTTCTGCATCTGTAATTTAAACCACAGAAGCACAGGCTTTGAAAAGTTCCTACCCCTACAGATGAGGCCAACAAATACTTCTCTAAATACACTAGACTTTATTAGTCCTCTGAGACTTTAATTACTCTGATTTCTGTGTGCTAGGGATAGGTCAAGCACCAGTTCTGAAAACAGGACTCTTTCATTTTGCACTATATATTTTTGTTTAAATTGACTTGCTACCACCATTCATATGAAGAAGAAACACGTTCTTCACATTTCACAAAGTTGACTGCCTCAACTTTAGAAGGTTTTAATAAATGTTTTTAATACACTTCAGGGAAAAACATAATTACAGAATCACAGAATTGGCTAGACTGGAATAAACCTTAAGTCCAACCACTGACCTAAAACTGACAACTCCTTGACTAAACCATATTCCTAAGCACTATGTCTACATGACTCTTAAATATGTCCAGGGATGGGGACTCCACAACTGCTCCAGGTAAGCTGTTACAATGCCTGACATTTCAGCAAAGAAATTCTTCCTAATAGCCAATCTAAACTTCCCGTGATGCCATTTCTTCTACTGTCACTTGTTACTTGGTTGAAGAGACCAGTGCTCCCACCTCTCTACACCTCCTTTCAGGTAGATGCAGAGAGTCATAAGGTGGATAGAATGTGGAGTGGGTTAGGCTGCTGTGCGGCTAGCTGTAAACAACCTTGATGGTGAGAATGCCTCCCCCCTTTGTGTTCCTTAAAGATGACTAGCTTTGCAGCTGTGAGGTAAGAGGTAGAGAGGTTTTTGCTGTCTGGGAAAGTGTTCTGGGAACCAACTAGCAGGAAAGTAAGAAGGTATTTTAAAAACAGTCTTTGTGTTCATTAAAGAGCTGGCAGTGCTGGCAGTTGTTGGTGCAAATGCTTCTCATCTCAGTGTGTTTATTGCAAGCAGCTGTGGGCACTGGGCTGCGGGGAGAAGCCTATGAAGAGCTCCCAAGAATCCTGGCCAGATTCTCAGGGGTCTGCAACAGCCTACAACATCATAAGGTCTTCCCTCAGCCTCCTTTAGGCTAACGGACTTCAGTTCTCATATAGGACAAGTAATCTAGGCCCTTAACCGGCTTTATATCCCTTCTTTGAACATACTCTAGTGCCTCAAGGTCCTTCTTGTAGTGAGGGGCCCATTACTGAACACGGTACTTGAGATGCAAATTCACTGCCCTACTTCTGCTGGCCATACTGTTGCTGATACAAGTCAATGCCATTTGCCTTCTTGATCACCTGGGCACCTTGCTGGCTCATGTTCACCTGGCTGTTGATCAACACCCCCAGGTCTCTCTCTGCTAAGCAGATTTCCAGCCACTCAGCCCAAAGCCTGTAGTGCTGTCAGGGAGTTTTTTGTGGCCGAAGTGCAGAACCTGGCATTCAACCTTATTGAAACTCACACAGTTGGTCTTGGCCAATTGATTCAGCCTGTCCAGATTTCTCTGCAGAGCCTTCCTACCCTCAAGCAGGTCAACAATTCCACCCAGCTGGATGTCGTCTGCACACTTACTGAGGGTGCACTCAATTCCCTTGTCCAGATCATTGATAGAGATGTTAAACAGGATTTGCCCCAATGCTGAGTCCTGAGGAACACCACTTGTGACCAGCTATCAACTCTGTACTTTGTCTAGGAAAGTCTCTGGTCATAAGCTAAGACACAGCACAGATTGTATCTGACTATAGCCTCACAAATTTGGAAATCACATCGCTCAGAACCGTCAATGCATTCTTAACCCGCGACCTTGTGAGAACTCAGTAAGATTCAGTCTTTAGTGAGACTACATGCTTATCCACAGGATACCTGCTCATTCACTACATTGACAATCTCAGGAGCAACTCTGTCTACAACTAGCCTCTACGCCTGTAAGACCAAATGAGAACATCACAGTGGGTTTTGAAGTCTCTGAGCACTAACAGGAGAGTCATAATTCTATAACTCTAATCCAAGATATTGAACTGATAGTGATTCCTTATAACTAGCATATTTTGCTCAAGTTTTCAACAAATTTAAAGTGCCATATGGACCTGATATAGATAGTCAGTGCACGAACAATTTAAAACATTCTGCTTTACTCACATACTGTTGTGGATGAGACTATTACAAAAACGATGGAGCAACTTTAGTAGGTGGATTGCACAGAAAACTGGTGAACATGATATGAATAACTTTGGGTGGTAATAAAATGTTAAAATGTGATCTTTTTTAGACTACTGTCTTGTGCTACAAAAAGATGACCTGACAGAATGTGGTGGTTTTAAGACTGTCTTCTTCATTTTTCTTCACAAAGTTCGAGCAGAGAAAGTGAAAGAACGTAAATAAATCACTGCTGGGTGCAAGAAAGCAAAATAATGATTATTTTAAACTTTTCCATTGGAGAGATAGAAATGTTTAAGAACTACTACTAAAAACAAAGTCTCTTAGTCTCAGCTTGCTTGGCTTCTGTCTGCCTCCTTCTTCTTTTCTGGCTGAAGGTAACACACCTGCATACTGACCTTGATGAGTTAAGTCTAACAGCCCCTTTGTTTCTTGACTCTCTGCCTTCTGCCAGGGGGTTCTGGGGGAGACCTTCTGGCTGGGGAGGGAGGCCCCTTGGGGAAGGCCCCTTGGGGGAAGCAAAGGGGGCTTGGTTGTTCTTTTCTGTTGATTGTATATATTTGTAAATGTTGTGAATTGTGTGTATTTGTACATATTCATTGCATTTTATCCTAGATTGTAGTTTTGCGTGTAACTACAGCTTTCATTTGCTTCCAGACTGAGCTAGCCTGGTTATTGTCAGTGTAGGAGGGGGATTTCAGCTCTCACACTGTTACACAGAAGTAAAATATTAAAGTGAAAGGCATTGCTTAGCAAAGCAAGTGAAAACAAGTGAACATATTGATTCAAAGAGAAGTTCAAACCCTTAGGGCTTATCTGTTTTCAGCAAGGAATTCGCTTCTCCTATTCAGTGAACCCAGAGCAGACTCATTTCTGAATATCAGGGCAGTAGAGCTAATAATGAAATGCATTCCAGCATATGAGTTACTGAGCCTATTTTTCATTGCCACATGAGCTACCCATTATTATCTAGCTGCTCATACTCTCATCTTCACTCCAGAATCAGTTTTCTCAAAAACCAGTAACTGTTTACAGTGGAATAGATTCAAAACAATATTAAAACTTTTCAGAATTAGATGTAGGATTTTTAAAACAAGCTTTCAGATGCTTTGCTTGAAAAGGAAAGATTTCTGTGTTTTATATTTAGCAGAACATTTTGAGAAGTATGCTTGGAGGATAGACCTAAACTAGAAAGCAAGACTATGATCAACTACTTTCTGAAAGTTACATAGAGCATGATAGGTGTATATAAACCGATAAAATTACATCTTCAGTGCTATTAAGCTCTTTGTTATTTTTAATAGGGGAATTTCAGAGTGACAGATGGCTTCTTGCTTCTCCATCTACCTGACTTCAAAAATTTCAACATGGATTGAAAGGGTGAAAGCCCAGTAAAATATCTTTATATTAAAGATGTCATTATTTATGTGAAGGCAATATGAACTGTTTAAAAATGTTTTCCTTTATGATGCATGAAGAGACTTTAGAAATACTTCACATAGGTGCATGGCCTATTTATTCATACCATCAAGCCCCCCATCAATATCTCAGTTATTGCTGCATTATAATTCAACACTTCAGGAGAGAACTAACCACAGAGATTGTAGATTGGACAACAGTGTAGCTCATTCTTTGAAAATAAAAGTTTTAATAGGAGTCAGGTAGCAGATCTGATGGGACTCTGACTTTCAAACATTACAACACATCGTGACCTTACTTTGATGTCTCATTGCATTCCTGAGAGACATATTTCTGCGCTGACATCCAGAGTATTTTAGATTAATCTTGCCCTTCATGATAGGATTGGCAGAAAAGCCTTCTGTAAGACTCAACTTTGCAAAATAACTGTGAAGAAGAGCTAAGTGAACATTGTTGAGGCTACAGGGGCTATCAGGATGCAATTCTGCACCTTCCCAGCAGCATTAGTGTCAAACTCACCAGACACTGCAGTGGCAGAACAGGCAACACTGAAAGTAGAAAAAAATCTGTATCAGTTTGATTCCTCTGTGGTCAGAGCTTCCTTTTTTAATTAAGTCTTTTAATTATATAATTTGTCCAGTCATGGGCCTGAATGAAAAAAAAATCAAACTTTTAAATTAACAAGTAAAAAGAAGTCAGAGATAGTAATTTAGAAGTCCCAAAGTATTAATACTACATAAATTTACAGAGGCCTAATAGAAAAATTGGAATTTAAAACCAAAGAAAACAGTTTTTACTTAAAGTAGTTTCCTGTGGTTTAAAGGCTTAAACAGAAATGTTTACAGGTGTAATTCAGGTATCAGACAGACAAAGCCTGGTACAGTACACAAATACCGAATTTCTTAAAAGTAGAAAGGGGCCTATAACACAATTCCTATGGTGGTGTACTGAAGGTAGAATGCTCTTACTGGGTCCACCTAGCTACATCCTACAATCTCAGTACTGCCTAATTGTACCTTTACAGTTTGGAAACCCACCTACTCTAGTGCTTACTGTGAAATAACTTCTTGTGGGAAAATTTTACTATGCATTTAGTTTGTTCTCCTGTATCACTGAATCCTGTAACTCTGTCAGCAGCAGAACTGCCAGGAAATTACTTTAGACAGGCTTTTCCAGGTACTTAGAGCCTGAGCTTTCTACCCACAGTTACTCATTCCCAACAGTGCAAGAACTTCCCTGCACCATTGGGTGGTGGACTTTAAGCCTGGTGGCACTCCTAGCCCAGTGGCATTTACACTTCCACTCAAGAGGTTCCTAATCTCTTGAGGAGACAGAATGTCATGGGTTTAGCCAATTGAATCTGCTGGTGACCATGCTGACACCACCCCAGCTTTAAAATGAAAGTGCTAGCTGGACCAAAGTATCATGGGGCTTGTAGTTTGAACTGTAGCATAAGAGGCTTCCTGTTTCCAATTGTTGCTTCAGTTTTCCATTATTTAGGGATTGGTCTTTTCTGACAGGCTGGTTGCAGGCTTGGGGTGTGGGGGGTTGTTTTAACACTAGCTTCTGCTGCTGCTTCTGAAGCACTTTTATGCAAAATAGGCTAAAGTATAGTTTTCACTAAACTCTCTTTATTTCAACCCAGAGCTTTTTGTGTTACTTTCCCAGCCAAATGTGGGGCATTGGAAGGCAGGTGGAGGGTGGGACTTCGGCTTTTTGCTCCGTTTGAGCACAGACTGTATTAAACTAGGACACAGAGTCTCTAAAGAGACATTTTCCAAAGCCAGCCAGGTCTGCAGACTGAAGTGCAGCTTCATTACAGTTTTAGCAGTTTCAAGGTAAGACCCATTTCTGAAAAGTTTATACCAGTTTATGACACACAGTTACACCACCACATTCACATCTTACTTCTAGAACCAGAGACTGCAAGATATCTGCAGTCTCCCCTTCTCTACAGTCTGATTCAGCTATTCCTCCTGGACCCTCTTGTCTCACTGAAGGAATTCTTGTTTCTCAAGTAAATGCTCTGAAGTTTTATACAGCCACCTTACTGAAGTGCTTGATAATTTTAGGCCTCTGTATTTAATTGAGGGATACAGTCTGGAATATGAACATGTAATCACTGCCCAGTAAAGCAAAAAATCCAGGGGGGAAAGTCATTTTATACTCTTCATATTTTAAGTGTTTTGTCTTTTTTTTAAAGAAAAGGTCAAGCATAATGTCACTGTATATATATATGTCAATATATCATAAATACATTATTTTCTCACAATAATTTATAATAAGGTAATGCCATGTGTTTTATTAGCTTATGATCGGTAATAAAAACAAACAAAACCCCAAACCAAACAAAAACAAAAACAAAAAAAACAACCCATGGGTATTTTAAGATGGTAGTTTGTTCCCAAAGTACCAGGGCTGTTCAAGCACAAGTACCCTTCAGTTCAAAGGAAAATTCATAATATAATTACAGGAGAATCTGGATGCTTTAAATGGACATTCTAAGACATCTGTATCAAAGGCAATCAACTGCAAAGGTTATTTCTTTTACTCTCTTTACTGCTTATATAATCCAAAGTAACACTCAACGTAGTGCATGGAAAGTAGACAAGCTAACATAAATAGTGTATTTATATTTACTCATCTGCTTCACTTGAGTTGGAAAATACACACGATTACAGTAGCAGTTTTTAGATTTATGTAATATAAATTAATCAATTTTAACTTATTTTATATGTATAAATATAAGAAAATATTTTAGACATTATAGGGTCTTATTTATATTTGGAAACAGGACCCAGAAATAAAAGGTTATTTCTAAAATCTGTTCAACTGGAATGAGAAAATGGTCTCAAAATTGAGATTAACACATTATGAATCTATTCCTTGTATTAATACATTTTACTCTGCATCACTGGGATCTCTCTGCTGATGCATAATCACCGATCAGAGATAATGAAAGTATTAAGCATTCTTCTGAGCAGCCTAAAATAAGCTTATAACAATAATGTAAGGGCAGGATTTCTTATGTATTGTCAAGGCTCTATGTTTAAATGCTGATGCTAGAACTAGCATTTCCCCATATTCCTTTATTAAAGACAGCCCATGTTATAAATTATTCTGAGGCTAAATCTTATATAGAAACAATTTTTATTTTCAAAAATCTTTTTAGGTGTTCTTTTCTTTAAATATTTTTACAGCAATTAAAAAAAAGCCAGAATTTCATTGTTGTATACAATTTCAAATTTATGCTTAGCTAACAAGATGGGCATAACAAATGTATACACTTCAGAGGCACTGATTTAGAAGTGAGGGAATCCATTTCTTAATACCAGATGATTTGATTCAAAAAATTCTGTTACTAGAGAACTAGCTCTACACAATAAATTATGGAGCTGATCAGAACTATGCTCCAAATGAAATGATTCACTGAACATCAGCTGTGTTTGTTGAAGCTATTGAAATCAGCCGTTTTTTAACATGTCTATATGAATTTTAAGTTTAAGTCTAATCCACTTATTAAGGAATATATCACCAGCACACATATAAATGACTTCACTTCATTCCTACTAGACTTTAGTCAGTTTTATTCTCTTCCTCTTCAATTTTATTCATCTTGGTAAAATATGTATAAAAGAGTTTTAAGATGTAACATGAAAGTAAAGCTTTCAAACAGTACAAAAATTATATAATGTCAAGTACACTACAGTCCTCTTGCTTCCTGATCTAGTGTGCTGGTTTTAGGGCTATACCCTTAAAATTTTCCACAGATTTTGAGCAGAAAGTAATACGAATGTAAATAAATCACTATTAGGTGTAAAAAAAGGAAAATAATGGTTATTCTAAACAATTCCATTGGAGGGACATGTCCCATAAGATTTAGTTCTCAAAACAATCTCTAGCAGTCTAGCAGGGTGTTCTTGTTTCTCTTCTTGCTTCCTTCGCTGGAGAGATAACAACCTGCATACTGACATTGGCAAGTTCTAACATAATCTCTGCTTCTTTTCTCTCTGCCCTTTGAACAGGAGCCGGGTGGGGAGATGCAGAGAGCCAGCTTTCCTGGCTTTGGCCAGGAAAGTTTTGTGCTGTTTTTGTAAATTGTAAATATCTGTAAATATTGTACATACCATATACTTGTATATATTCATTGCATTCCAGTGTAGACTGTAGTTTTGCTTGTAAACATAGCTCCATTTGCTTCTAAACTGAGCTAGTCTGGTATAGTTAATGTTGGGGAGGGGGGCAGGGCAGGGGTGGAATTTCCAAAACCCACCACATCTAGTAGTGAGCTAGAGTGGCATAGGTAGGGTTTGCATGTATTTTACTCACCCCCAAATTCCTTACTAAATCTCTGGAGTAATTCAGCTAGGTAGTTTCACAGAAATTGTTGTGATTTACACTGCAAACTGCACTGGTAGAGAACAGGTTCAGAACTGACGATATCAAAGTTACTGCCTGGGTACCCACCAAGTCCTTTCACCTAAGAACTCCTTGGAAACAAGCAAAGATGCAGTCCAGTCCATAATGTATGCTGTTATGAAACGAGAGCTAACTTCTTTAAATCTATAGCACATGTGTTTCTCTTGGTGATATAGGAAGGGGAAAGGTTACTCTCTAATCATGGGAGTATTGTATTGTAATTAACCAATAGGACATGTAATACAGTTTAAAATTGCAAAAGAATGAGGAAAACAGCAAGAAATACAACCTGCCTTTTCTGTATGTCATGAAAATGTATCTTCTGTTTGCCATAGGTTTTGTTTCTTAGTCCTGCTTCACAGTGGATCAATGGTATTTTAAGATGTGAAAAATGTCCCTTTATTAGGACATAATGACTCGATCTTGGCAATAACTTTACTAGCCCTAACATTCACTAAGAAGAAATCACAAAGCTACTGAAATAAAGCTTAAAAAAATCCAAAACATGAAAAACCACAAAAACACACCACTGAAAATTCACAGCTCTCATTTTTAAAATAACAGACTTAATATTACTTAGTGTGTGGAATTTGTCAGCTGTCGCTGTCACCACTTACAGAAAAAAAAAAAAAACCAAAAAAAGCAAACGAACAAACAAAAAAAACAACCAAACAAAAAACCCACCAACCCCCAAAATCCCGCAAACCAAACACAAACCAGCTAATTTATGAATTTGTAATGCTTCCACATCCTACAATGTTTCTTAACTATAATCGTAATACATAGCTGGAGACAGAACTTCATAAAAATTAGAAAGGACAAAAAAGAAAAAAAGTAGATGAAAATCCGTACATCAAAACAGTAGGACATCAGCCTGGGACTTGTTCTGCCTCCTGAACTAAATTAACTACCGCATTTTCCATCTTGAGTAAGCACCAGGAATAAGCCCACAGTGAGGAACTGAGCTTAAGAGCTGAAGCACAGTACTCATGTCACTCAGAACTGACATCAGACTTTTATAAGATGCAGCCAGTCAGGAGAAATTAAGAGCTTGCTTTTGACAGGCTTCTATTTTTTTAATATATTTTCCTTTTTTGATGAATATTTGGATTTGAGTTATATTTTAATCTTACTGAGACAAATTCAGTGCAGTACCATACCCTTTAATGCTCAGTAGGAACTAACGGCACTTGTGGAATGCAGCAGTGTTCTGGGAACCTCTTTATCAACAGTGCAAAGTTAAGCAAACTGCCTATATAAATGCAAGCCCTTTTCCTTTGCATCTGAAATACCCCACCAAAAAAAACAAAATTAAGAATGCATTTATCTCCTGTCAAAGGCTGGAGAGCTGGAAGTCTGCTATTAGGTCTCCCTGGAGCCTCCTCTTCTCCAGGCTGAACAAACCCAGCTCCCTCGGAATGTGCTTGTAGCAGAGGTGTTCCAACCCCCTGATCATTTTCGTGGCCCTCCTCTGGACACACTCCATCAAGTCCATGTCCTTGCTATATTGAGGGCTCCAGAGTTGGACGCAGTACTCCAGGTGAGGTACCACCAGAGCAAAGTGGCAGAATCAGCTTTCTCAATCTGCTGGTCACACTTTTCATGTAGCCCAGCATGCAATTGGCCTTCTGGGCTGCAAGCACACACTGTCTGCTCATGTCCAGCCTCTCATCCACCAGCAGCCCCAAGTCTTTTTCCACAGGGCTGCTTTCTTTCACTTCATCCCCCAGTCTGTATTGATAGTGAGGATTGTTTTGGCACAGGTGCAGAACCCTGCACTTGGTCTTGTTGAATTTCATGAGGTTCACCTGGGCCCACCTCTCCAGCTTGTCCAGGTCCCTCTGGATGACATCCTGTCCTTCTGGTGTATCAACACTACTACTCAGCTTGGTGTCACCTGCAAACCTGCTTATGGTGCACTCAATCACACTGTCTACATCATTGATAAAAATATTAAACAGTACAAGTCCCAGTATGGACCCCTGAGTGACACAACTTATCACTGCTCTCCATCTGGACTTCAAGCCATTGAGCATTACCCAATGGATACAACCATCCAGCCAATTCCTTATCCACTGAACAGTCCATCAAATCCACACTTCTCCAACTTGGCAAGCAGGATGTTGTGGGGGGGCTGTGTCAGATGCCTTACAGAAGTCCAGATAGACACATCCATAGGTCGTCCCTTATCTACTGACATAGTCACTTTATCATGGAAAACCACTAGTTTAGTCAGGCAGGATTTGCCCCTAGTAATGCCATGCTGGCTGTCTTGAATCACCTCCCTGGCCTCCATGTGTCAAGATGAAGAGTCAGACAAAAAGTCGTATTTTACCTAAAAACTAATGGCTAGCAGGTTTGAAACACAAATGTTGTCAGCTTGTGTTATCAGTCCTGTGGGTTTTTTCTCTTCTGCTGAAAAAAAAAATGTTTTTTGAGGACTTCATTCTTAAGTTCTTCACATCCATTATTAAATTTTAGTTGTCTTTTAGGAAAGCTATTTGATATACAGAATTTTTTCTAAGTGGAATATAACTATTTCACAGAAAACTCATTGCAGTGCATGCTTTGTACTGTGATGTAATGTGAACAATGCATTCTTAATCCTGTGCTAATGATTAAACCAAGAGCTTTTTCTTTTCTTCTCTACATTTTTTCCATGACGCTAAGCTTCCTCTTGTCATTTGTCACCTCATTGAAAGAATTTTTATCCAGTTAGGCAAATAAATGGAAAGGATGCTACACTGCTAGACAAGACTCACAGTAATAGTTCAGTGAGACCCAAGCTTAATTTCAAAGTAATTTTCACGCAATATGTTACATTGCATGGATTTGCTCACCGTATGAGCAATCATACTCCTTGCTAAAAAATGGTATATGTTAGCTGTGTAATTAAAAAATAGCTGTATGGATCCCAAAGGATATGGAAACTTCAGCATCTGATTTGACTGAACCATACATTCATCGCTGTAAGAGAAATTTGTTCTGCTAGTTTGAAATTGCTTATCCACAAGCCAAAACAGAGTCCCTGTTTTTTTGGGGGGACTTTTAGCCAGGCTTTTTAGAGAACAGATTTAACAGACCTACCCTACACTTGAGAAACCAGTAACAAAACTCAGGGAACAGCACTTTCATTCATATCTTGTAACAGTTAACTGGCTCCTGGTTTTTCAGCCAGTGACACTAGTAGCTTAATGTGCTGCAATTTATTGCATCCTGCAAAGCATGGGAAAAGCCTGAAAATTATTCGACAACGAAGAACCATACCATAAGACTTTGTGATACTAATTATCAGTGACAGCTTACAAATGAAGTGCAGGAAAAAGAGAGGCAAGCTTCTCACTGAACAGCCATCTTTCTCATCTATCTGGCTACTCTGTAATGGGTACATTTCTTTTTCTTATTGTGAAACTAGAAAACCATCCTGGGTGCAGAAAATGCTCAGAACAAAATTCTTGGTAAACTGAAATTGTTAAATTTCTAGAAAATGTTTTGTCAAACAAATATTAGGCAACAATTATAAATATGTTAGATAGGAACCTCTGACTGAAGAACATGTAAACAAAAATGTAGTTTGTTAAACTAGTAAAATCTTACATACAAAGCAATAAAATTCCTTTGTAATCAAGGTTAGGCTCCTGTTATTGACTTTTTAGTTTGAGTGAAAAATCCATATGAGCAAAGAAAATCTATCATACAAGCAAATTAAGGCTGAACCTCACCCTAACCTTACAGAGCATAGTAGGAATGACTGCTCTAAGATTTTTTTTACTGTGAAATGAGGAAAACAGTGTACCTGTTGAAGTTACATGAGGCATAAAAGTACATTGATAAATTAATTACTTCATTTTGAAATGGATTTGCCTTCTAAAAAACACTTTTGCACGCATTCCTTGGGGCTTAACTTGATCAGTACTTCATCTGAAGATCTCTCAATAGTAACCAAGCGTGTTGATAAAAACAGTGAATTAAAATGGTATCTTACTTTATGTATTTATAATTAATAGAAGAAGAAGAGTAAATATAAGATATGAATCATATGATGGCCAGTGTGATGACCTTCTACAAGAAGGGCTGGAAGGAGGATACAAGGAATTCCAAGCCTGTCAGCCTGACCTCAGTGCCAGGCAAGATTATGGAACAGATCATCTTGAGTGCAATCACACAGCACCTACAGGACGGCCAAGGGATCAGGCCCAGCCAGCATGGATTTAAGAGGGGCAGGTCCTGCCTGACCAACCTGATCTCCTTTTCTGATCAGGTGACCTGCCTGGGAGATGTGGGGCAGGCTGTGGTGTAGTCTACCTGGACTTTAGCAAGGCCTTTGACACTGTCCCCCACAGCAAACTCCTGGCCAAGCTGTCAGCCCCTGGCTTGGACAGGAGCACTCTGTGTAGGTTAAGAACTGGCTGGAGGGCCGAGCCCAGAAAGTGGTGGTGAATGGTGCCACATCCAGCTGGCAGCCTGTCACTAGTGGTGTCCCCCAGGGATTGATGTTGGGCCCAATCTTGTTCAATATCTTTATTGATGGTCTAGACGCAGGGATTGCGTCCATCATCAGCAAGTTTGCAGATGGCACCAAGCTGGGAGCAGGGGCTGATGTGTTAGAGGGTAGGAAGGTTCTCCAGAGGGACCTTGACAGGCTGGACAGATGGGCAGAGTCCAACAGGATGACATTTAACAAGTCCAAGTGCCGGGTGCTGCACTGTGGCCACAACAACCCCATGCAGAGCTACAGGCTGGGGTCGGAGTGGCTGGAGAGCAGCCAGGCAGAAAGGAACCTGGGGGTACTGGTTGACAGCAGCTGAACATGAGCCAGCAGTGTGCCCAGGTGGCCAAGAATGTCAATGGCATCCTGGACTGGATCAGGAATAGTGTGGCCAGCAGGAGCAGTGAAGGTGTTCTGTCCCTGTACTCAGCTCTGGTTAGGGCCCCTCAATTTAAGAAAGATGTTGAGCTGCTAGAATGTGTCCAGAGAAGGGCAAAAAGCTGATGAGAGGTCTGGAGCACAAACCCTATGAGGAGTGGCTGAGAGAGCTGGGGTCGTTTAGCCTGGAGAAGAGGAGGCTCAGGGGAGACCTTATTGCCGTCTACAACTACCTGAAGGGCGTGGGTGTTGGTGTCTTCTCCCAGGCAACCAGTGACAGAATGAGAGGACACAGTCTCATGATGTGCCAAGGAAGGTTTAGGCTGCATGTTAGGAAGAAGTTCTTCACAGAAAGAGTGATTGGCCATTGGAATGAGTTCCCAGGTGGTGGAGTCACTGTCCCTGGAAGTGCTTAAAATAAGACTGGATACGGCACTTAGTGCCGTGGGTTAGTTGATTAGATGGTGTTGGGTGATAGGTTGGACTTGATGATCCCAAAGGTCTTTTCCTTCCTGATTTATTCTGTGATTAAGAAATTCCTCTTCATGCCTTCTTGCGAAGCAACATATTCATAGCCTGTAGTTTCCCTATTATCCAAGCTCTACCTAAACTTTCAACATTTCACAGGTGAGCAATTATAGTGTACATTACAACACATAGAACTGCAGAGACTAGCCGTATATTTTTCTGTAAACTGAAATACCCTTTCACTGAGGGCTGGGAGTGGTAACACCCTTTCACTGACATCAGTAAAGGGGGAAAGTTAAATCATTAACAGACATTAAAATTCATTTTGGCTACTTCTTGCAGGTGAAGTCATATATTTTATTACAAAAATGATGAATCTTTTGGCTTTTTCTTTCAATAAATTGATTTTATGAAGTAAGGAGTGATAAGGGAATTTTATTGAAGATAAACAGTATATATTATAAATAAATGCACATGGCCCTGGAGCAAATGCTCTTGTGGTTAATCACAGAAGCAGAATCCCTCAAGTGGCTTACAGCATAGTCACATTGGGATCATCTATTACACAATCCATATGTTAACTAAATAACTGCCCGGTGTGGAAAATTTATAAAGTTAACGCTAATGAAAATGGGTTTGTTTGCTGTATTTCTCACTGCTGAGATTATGTAAATGGATAGCAGCATATAGCATGTCTTCAAAGGAGTAAATCCTACATTTGGAGATACAACTCTCTAAAAGCAAAGAATAATTTTTTATTTCACCTTCAGAACATAATTAGGAGAAATTAAATAGATGACAGAAACCACTCACACTTTGCATGTACCTGCCAGTTCGTAGTTATATCAGTACAGTTTCCAGAAGAGAACATTGCCACATTTCAGAGTAAAAGGGCACAGTGATCAACACCAGATAGTACTGATTTGAAAACACACAGATGTAAGTGAATGGCTGCAGTGAGAGTTACTGTTGCTGTATCCCAAAAACAGTTTCTGCATCCCATGTAATTCAAGGAATGATGAAAAAGCACTCTGCCAGATGCCCATGTGGAAATGTCAGTAAAATCCCCCAAACACATAAGACCCTCCCAGTTTTCAAAACAGCTATTTCTAGTGCTGTTATGGGAGTAACCTGGTTCCAGCTCCCTGTGGCTGAGTTATCACTTCGTTTTCACTTTTCAACAGTGAGTTTATGGATCTTGACTCTGCTGACACTTGTTTCAGAGAGCAAAAAGAAAACTGGTTCGTAAAGTTGTCAAAGGCTGCAACACAAAATCAGGAATGCTTGTGAGACAACTGAAAGCAGATTACTGGACAGACTCAATTGCCTGGTATCCTGGAGCTGGTGGACTCTGTCTCACCAGGTGTTATTACAGAAATTACCCTAAATGTATCTTGGTACTAGTTCACTAGCAGCTCAAAGGTAATTATGCCTGAACAAAACAGGAGGGAAGTGTCATCTTGGCATGCTAATGCACGAAGTGATAGCATGATCACATTGTTAACCTTTCCTCAAGCACGATGTATAAGACTGCCTATCATTACATAAGAAAAAAACTGTTCATTCAAATGTTTAGAGATGTCCAGACATACCTTACCCACCAAGCATCACCAGTTCCCATGCACAAACTAGTTAAATGAGCTACTCTCAGACAGATCTTTGCTGAATTGTGTATTTTTATGAAAGAAACAATACTATGTTTATTTTCATAATTTAGCATATTACTACTTTATTTTATAATCTTTCCAGTTGAGTTAGTGCCAAATATGTCATAAATTTGCCCAAGACAAGTCTTCAATTACAGTAATCTGTCAAAAGGAAGAGTCAAGTTTTGGTGCTGCTTCCACACGTGGTCCTTGAACAAACCCACTGTACCATATTTCATGACAACCTACAAATGAATTACCATTTTCCTGCATTGGAAAAGCAATTGAGAAAATATCACTAAAAGGTCTTCTATTATTTTTTGCCAAGAAACAGACTTGAACACAACCCTGAAGATATTAAAATAGGTCTTCTTCACCATTTTATCTAAACCAAAGTCATTACTCATCAAGCTCTTCTATGGTTCACTGAGCACTCCACAAATACATTGAAAGAATTTACATGTGATCAACTGACAACACCAGTCCTCTCTCACTTCTCCTTATGTTCAGTTGGATAATGATTTTCAACTGATGTCTGGTAGTTCTTAACCATTATTCCTTCATTCTGCCAACTCCAGTAACATATCCCCTATCTATTTTTATTGAACAATTAATCCTAAATTCTCTTTATTTTGTATTTGAAATCACAGAATAGTTCAGTTTGAAAGGGACCATAAAAGGTTATCTATTTCCATCCTCTTGAAATGAGCAGGGACATCTTCAGCTAGATCAGCCTGGCTTTGAATGTTGCCATGGATGACAATCTCATCTGCTCCAGAATTTGAGTGTAAAAAATTTCTTCCATATATGTCTGAATCTATCCTCTTCTATTTTAAAACCATTACCCCTAATACTATTACTACAGGCCTTACTAAAAAGTATTTCTTACAGGTCCTTTTTAAGTACTGGAAAGCTGCAATAAGGTCCAGAGCTGAATGGCACACTCCAGGTGGAGTCTCGCATGAGTGGAGTAGAATCAACTTACTCAACCTGCTGGCTACACTTCTTATGATGCAACCCAGAATATGGTTGGCCTTCTGGGCTGTGAGCACACATTGCTGGCCCATGTACAGTTTTCATCTACCAGTACCCATAAGCCTTTTTCTGCAGGCCTGTTCTCAATCCCCTCATCCCCCAGGCAGCATTTTGTTCACATGAGAACTAGAAGGGCCTTTCAGATTCCTCAAAACAAGCAGTACAGAACACATGTAGAACAAAATCACAAAAATCTAGTATTACAAGAACTACCCTAGCCACAATCATTTTAACAGTGTTACCCTTTGGGGAATATAGGATACAGGAAAATAAAATAGCCTTGATACACTGCTTTATAGATCATCTCTGTAATGTCCCAAATAAGAAAGAATCACATAGTGATACTGTCAGACTGATTGAAAGCATTGTTTACCAGTTTTCAAAAAAGCTTGTATTTCTGTAGTCTATAAGTCTTCCAAAAAAGTTATTGCTGGCCATCTTATTATTAACTGGCATTAAAATGGGTTCTTATGTAGTGCTAGGCAATTTTGACACTTTAAAATAATGACTTAGTTTAACTTTTAAAAAATTTTAATCAATTACGTCCTTTCCCCACTACTCCCCTGGCCAACAGGAGGCAGGAAACCAAAAGTTATATCTGCAACTTCTTAAGAAAAATACTTATTCCCTGTAACAGCCAACCTTTATTTTGCATATCCTTCAGTATGAAGCTATTTTTCATAGAAATAATATGGTTAGTTCTGTCTAAGTTTTCACAATAGATATATAAATTCTTACTAAAGAGATTCTTAGGTCTCACTTTGTCATCTTAATTTCTAAACACACACATACATACAGAAACAAATTTTTGTGTACATAAAAATATATATGTACATTCTTTTCAAGTGTCTTGCTATGAAGGGTATGTAGTTTATTTAACTTGAAGAAGGCATCTGTTTTAAATTCAGAACCAATAAGACCACCAAACATGCAGTACATGCTGCTCAGAACTGAGCATACTCACCATAACATACATAGTGAATTTGACGTGTTGGCTCGGTCAAGTCTTACAAAAGCAAAGGCTAATGGTCATTGCTCTCAGCCAGCATTCCAATAAATAGAAAAAAATTCACAAAAAAATAAATTAAGCATGTCATGGTCATTAAAGAAAAACTATGAAATGCAAATAAAAAATTCTTATAGTGGTTATATTCACTCTGGTCTAATCTAGCCTACTACTGTTCTAATTACCCTGCTTTTCAATTTCACACAGAACAATGTCAACTGAAACCAGAAAGGTAATTCTGCAGCACTGGAATCACAAGCCTCCATGTCCTTGAAAATTATGATTATCTTACTAAAGACTGTATCTCCCAGACTACCTGACCTAAACAGTGTTCCCAGCAGGACAGTTCTCAAGAAGCAACATGTACAAACCTGCATTTCTGCTTTCCCACCTACCTAAAATCGCATACCTCACAGAGTCAAAATATGTATCTCTGGCTGATTGCCTACATTCTGAAATGTGTGCTTCATTAGTTCTAGCAAATTTGTCCCTTTGTGGTTAAATTTATTTCCTGCTGATACAGACCATCATACAAATAGCACTACAGAATTCTTTAAATGCTCACATACTTAATGCATGGGCAATCAACGTGTGGTTTTCAGTCACATGTGGCTTATGAATAACTCTCTTGAGTGTAACCAGCTAATTCACATGAGCGGCAGAAGACCTCTGCTAACATGGGAACTATTATATAATTCAAATTACATGGAGTAGGAGGATCTATAAAGAAACCCCAGGATCCAGCAAGGTCCTTGTCCCAGAACCGCCCTAGGTCAAGGTCTTTGAGAAGTCACACCCTCTCTTGCTTCTGAGCTTTGCTCATTGAGATGTCTGGGATGTGTTTGTGGCTCAGAGATGAAAGATTTTACTATACAACCTTGAGTTAGTGAGGCTGCGAACTCTATCTCACAGTTCAAATAAACTTACTGCACAACAAAAGACATCTCTAGTACAATGTCAAAGTGATGGGCTATGCATAAGTGGTAGAGAGTATTGGGTTTTGAGCAACAGTGTAATTACCATGTAATTAGTAATAAATAATTTTGAGTCAATATATTCGTATCTTGCATAGCTTACTTTGAAAATTCAACATAAGTCACTGTCTAACTACAGATTCTTAGGGTAAAATTCTGTGGTGTAGATAAAACTGAAGGTGAGATTAAGATAATAATAAACTCCATTGTCATTCCTAATTACAGAATACTACTTTCCTTATCTGTAGAAATTGTCCATAAAAGCATGCTAAGTTCTGACTGGTATTAATATAATTTTCATTTACTTTGCCAAAAAAAAACAAACCACAAACCACAAACAAACAAACAAACCCCCAACAAGCCAAAAATATAAAAAACTTGCTAGTACACAGTATCATTTTACTTAAAATTTTTTTGCCTCTTTTGGTTTCTGTCCCTCTAGATGTTCTGTGTATGGCTCAGTTAAATGCTATTGCATCTACTCTGATGTACAACCACATCTGTTCATCACTGCTCCTTTCACATACAAGCATACTATCTCTTTTTCCCTTGTTATTGCTTTCATACTGGTGACTATAATCCACTATAATGCTTCTTTTCCCTCTCTCCTAGTCACAGAACAGATAGTCAGCCACCTTCTGACTAGGAGGGATAGCTGGCCACCTTCTCATTTTTAGGTCTCCAGAACAGGATACTATATTAATAAAAACCAAAACATGTTCTCTAAACATTTCTGTGAAATTGTGCCAGTGCTTGTGCAGGGTTTGGGGTGAGGGTGGGATTAGTATGAAAGAGAAAAAAATGTCAGCAGAGAAAATAATGTCAGAATTAGAGTTTGAGTTTTTAATTCAGCAGTACACATGCATTATTGCATTAAAAAATTTCTGAATTCGTAACTAGACAACTGTAGCTCTTAACTCTTCGATGCCAATTAATTTATTCCAGGTTATGATTACTAATCCAGCTGTTTTTATATATTTAATATTTTCTAGATTCTAACATAGTAAGAAAACACTGACATCCTTGAAAATTACTCTGACAGCTCTTGAAGAAAAAACTAAATATATTTTTTCGTATATAAATGCATATGCTAGCATTTTGTTTTGATTAGAAAACAAAAATTTAATGAAATATTTTAAAAGGATTAATTTTTATTAATCCCTTTTTGCTGCGTTTCTTTATATTGAACAAAATATAGTTACAGAGAACACAGATCTAATAATCCAAACCATTCCAAATAAAATAAAAAAGATTAAAACAGGATTAATCACCATGTGAAATTTTACTACCATACTTATCAAGACAGGCAGTTTGGAGAGCCCATGACAATAAATAATGCAAAAGCTGATAATGAATTATTCACAAAAAGCAATTATCTGACACCAAGAGACCCACACGAGGGTAATTTTTTGTAGAGCTGTAAGGACAGGGCTGTAATTAATCACATGGGTCACTAATTTGGTATAGCACACACATAAGAGGCCCATTTCAGAAAGCTCCATACATCGCTTACCACACACATACATCCAAATGCCTCTGGAAATCACAGACACATCTCTTTTGTACAATGTGTAAGGTCACAAATCAGTACACTTTATGAGAAAGGGAAAAACTGACTGTATCTTTGGCACCCCTACAACAAGGAATTTGTAAAATGAAACTTCCCAGATGATCTTTAGATGTACTTTAGAAAAGCACAGGGATGCTGACCTAAAACTCTGGCAAGTGGTTTGAGAGTAAACAAATGGAGACAACCAAGCACCAGGGAAGTTTCTCAAGCAAACAGCAACACTTGCACATGAAGTTCAATATTCTTCCAGCCATGGTAAACATCCAGAGCTTCAGAAGAATGTGGGTGGGGGAAGAGGAGGAGGGAGGATAAATAATCTGCATTAGGAAAGGGCGTAAATAATTATTCCAAGATTCCTTCCTTTCAATTGCCGCCTTCTGAATCCCTTCCCTTCCCTTCCCTTCCCTTCCCTTCCCTTCCCTTCCCTTCCCTTCCCTTCCCTTCCCTTCCCTTCCCTTCCCTTCCCTCCAAATTCCTTCCTTCCAAATTTCTCCCTTCCTCCCTCCCTTCCTTCTCTTGCTTGTTTCCTCTCTCTTTTGCTTTCTCCCTTTCTTACAGTCTTTCCTTTCTTTCACTCTCTCTCTCATTTAATAGGCAAACTGTAGGCCAAGAGAAGTCCAAGTCTAAAGGCTACATCAGAACAGATAGATGTTTAGTTAAAAGCTTTTAAAAAACATTAGTTAAAAACTTAAAAAAAAAAACCAAACAACTATTAACTACTTAGCCCAAAAGATTATGGAACAACAGAAGGAGTTATTTAATAGTTCTGGTTACCTTCTTAGTTAATTGTTTCAATCTATACTTTCCTCTAAATCCTTTCCAATGTGCATTACACTATTGTGTATAGCTATTAAAAAAATTTCCACTGAGATTGCTGTGTCTGCTTGTGAATGTTGCTACAGGAATTTATTAAGTGAAAATCCAGGGTTATCCTCTGTTCTGTTTCCATAACTTCTTTTGAACCATCTCTTTACTCTTTACTCATTTTTAGAATTTTCTCTTTCTTGGAAATGAAAAAGTATTTTCCAAAGTACTCTGAAGATAACCTTGCTAAATGCCTGGATTTACAAGCATTTATAGTTAGTAGTGGTATGGCAAAAAATTATGGCCTAATAGGAAGGAAACAGCATATTTAAGGAAACTGTTTCAAAGTAGTATCTACATACTCTGACCAGGAAATGACACAGAAAACTTTTACTTTCTGTGCTTTCTTGGTACTCACAGTGCTCAAACACCTAAAGAATGACACTGTTTCACTTTTGTTAAGCAATTTCCATGGCAGTTAAGAATCATAAACACAGACTATCTTATGCTCATTTAATCCTATGAATTGTGTAAACAAGATTTCTAAAGGCAAATCTATTCTTTTTGACAAACTACTTGAAAACAGTAATTGTATGGTTAATCAACTCAAGAAGTCAAACTACTTGTTGCTACTAAAGACAAACACAATCACCAAATTTCGTATTGTTTGATTACATTGTACTTCATTAACTAAAATGACTTTCAAATTCATTCTGACTACATATTCATACTTCTGCCTTCTGAAACTCTGTGACTTTTATTCTTGCATCCAATGACCTGAAACGAATGTACTGTAAGCCCTCAGTTTTCCACAACCTGCACCAATTTTCTACTTTCCAGATTGTGTTGAAAACATGAAAGACATATTCCTTCAGTTCAACGACAAGAAAATTGAAGGAGTTTTTCTACCTGCTGTTGATGTCAGCAAGATCTGTGTCATGCTCATCTAAACCAGTCAGAGAAAACAGGAAAGGAACACGTCCTGTTTGAGGCTCCATAGATGGTTTGCTATCCTTAAAAACTCACAACATTGACATGAACAGACCGCTTGCTGCACTCCTCAGTGACATGAAATCAGCTGGAGTGACTTTCAGCTCTAATTCTAGTACTTGCATTCTCTCCCCATTGTTACAGGGGAGAATATACCCTTTTAGGTTAACAGCACATGAAACCAGGTCTTACCTATGACATGGGAGGTATATCCCAATTGCCATATCAAGTACAGCTGTCAAGTTCAGTATCCTCATCACTGATTTTGCTTACTATAAGGTTTCTCTATTACGAAGGCAACTAGCTAGACACACCAATTGTCCATGAAATTCTTCATGAAGGTGATGTCTGCAGATCATCAATTACTCCTAATCCTTTGGTTACAGGCACATTAAGGGAATCATCAAATGGTAGAGCTTGGAGATCATCTAGTCCAATACACCTGCTAATGGAGGTATGTCTACAACAGGTTGCTCAGAAATGCATCCAGGCAAGTTTTGAAAGTCTCCAGAGGAGACTCCACAACCTCTCTGGGAGGTCTGTTCCAGTGCTCCGTCACCCACACTGTAAGTTTCTCCTTAAGTCCAAGTGAAACCTAATGTGTTCTAGTTCGTACCTGCCTACTCCTTTCCTATCACTGGGCAGTACTGAAAATAGCCCAGCCCCATCTTCATTACTTCCATCACTTAGATATTTGTCAACTCACTCAATCTTCTCTTTTGCAGGCTAAAGGGTCCAAGTTTCTGCCTCTCCTTGTAACAGAGATGCTCCAGTCCACTAATCATCTTTGTGGTCCTCCATTGGACTCTCTCCAGAAGTTCTCTTAAATTTCAGTTTAAGATAACTAGGAAGCTCTCCTCTCCAGGACATCTTTGTTTCTAAGAAATAAAATAAGAGATTAATTGCAACTGCTCTCTCACAATAGAGGGAAAACTACCCAAATTACATCAACAATTTGCGATTCCTGCCTTCTCAGGTAATTTCCTTCACAAGCATTCTTTCATTACATCCTTTCTAGTAAAGGAGAAATAATCAACCAGAAACTGTACATCACCTGAAAAAAGCAGCTTTGTTTTTGAAACAACTGGCAGCATCATCCTCTCAGGTCTCTCCATTTCTTCATCTCTGTAAAACTATTCAAATCAATACTTCTGTAATAAAATAATCTTTCAAATGCCAGTGTACCCTTCAAAAATGTTTGATTTCTAACAATAAAAGAATTTAAAAGGAAAGCACATTTCATTTTCAATACGCTTAACAAACGTGTTTCTTCTCCCAACCCTCTTTCTCCCCAGGTGGGTGAGGTATAATCACCATAAGACAAGCATGGTTCCTAAAACAGCCTAGCCAAATGTCATGGAAGCTTTATGCCAGACCTGGAAATTAATTCAAGCCTCTGTTACCCATTGTTTAATGGGTAAACAACCAAGAATTTATCTATTCCTCTCTATACTAGTCTGCAGATTGAATTCATCTTTTTAATTTTGTATAAATGTAATTCCTTTCTTCTGAAATCACATATTGGTTTTTGGTTTTATAAACTTCTTTCTTTCAGTGGACTCTTTCATAGAGTAATCCTGAACTGTAGAAGATAGCAAACTTTTGAACAACTTTTGAGAAGGCTATGTTTTGTCTTTGGGTTGGAAAGAATGTAAATACCTTGTAATTGAAGAGAAAGAGTAGGCAGAAGTTGACTGGGTGTGTTGAGAAGCTTGTTTGTCAGTATTAACCTATTGTATGTTTTGCTTGGACCCATGTCAGTGAAAGGATAGCCAACTGGGATGTGACAGCTCTGTATTAGAAAAGTGTGGAAGCTGACTATGTAACACAGTAGTAGGCTTTGGTTTAGGCTTATGCTTTAGCTCTTGCTTTTGCTTGTGCTTAGTACTTTGCTTAGTTGCTTAGGCAATAAATGCTTTTGCCTTTCACAATAAGGTTTTCTCATCTTGTCTTCACCTGGAAACACCGTAACACTCAGCCTATGAGAAGAACACTACAGATACAATTATAAATGGTGATCCTGACTGCTACAATGATACTGAACTGGTCAGAGACATGGAAATTTATACTAGTAAATGACTTGAAAGAACAGAGCATGTAGAATCAGAGAATCATAGAATTGTTAGGGTTGGAAGAGACCTCAAGGATCATCTAGTTCCAAACCCCCTGCCATGGGCAGGGACACCTCACATTAGATCAGGTTCCTCAGAGCCACATCCAGCGTAGTCTTAAAAACATCAAGGGATGGGGCTTCTATCACCTCCCTGGGCAACCTGTTCCAGTGTCTCACCACTCTCATGGTGAAAAGCTTCTTCCTAACATCTAATCTGAATCTACCCATTTCTAGTTTTTTCTACATTCCCCCAGTCCTATCATTACGTGACACCCTAAAAAGTCCCTCCTCAGCTTTCTTGTAGGCCCCCTTAAGATACTGGAAGGCCACAATAAAGTCTCCTCGGAGCTTTCTCTTCTCCAGACTGAACAGCCCCAACTCTCTCAGTCTGTCCTCACAGGAGAGGTGCTCCAGCCCTTTGATCATCCTTATGGCCACTCTCTGGACACGTTCCAGTATGTCCAGATCCTTCCTGTAATAGGGGCTCCAGAACTGGACACAGTACTCCAGGTGAGGTCTCACCAGAGCATCGCTGAGGGGGAGAATCACCTCCCTAGACCTGCTGGCTACACTTCTCTTGATACAGCCCAGGATCTGATTGGCTTTCCAGGCTGCAAGTGCACCTTGGTGGCTCATGTGGAGCTTCTCGTCCATCAGCACCCCCAAGTCCTTTTCTTCGGGGCTGCTCTCAAGCCAGTAACTGGCCAGCCTATATCGATGCTTGGGATTGCCCTGACCCATATGCAGGACCTTGCATTTGGTCTTGTTGAACTTCATGAGGTTGACGTGGTCCCACCCCTCTAGCCTGTCAAGGTCCCTCTGGATGCCATCCTTTCCCTCCAGCATGTCTGCTGCACCACACAGCTTGGTGTCATCAGCAAACCTGCTGAGGGTGCACTCAATGCCGCTGTCCATGTTGCCGACAGAGTTGTTGAACAAGACTGGTCCCAGTACTGATCCCTGAGGGACTCCACTTGTCACAGGCCTCCACCTGGACATGGACCCGTTGACAACTACTCTTTGGGTGCAGCCATCAAGCCAGTTCTTTATCCACTGAATGCTCCATCCATCAAACCCAGACTGTACCCGCTTTGAGACCAGGGTGTCTTGTGGGACAGCGTCAAAGGCTTTGCTCAGGTCCAGTTAAATGATATAATTTGCTCAGCCTTCACCTATTAATTAATAGAACGCCACCAGGTTCATCAGGCAGGATTTGCCATTGGTGAAGCCATGCTGACTGTAACCAATCACCTCTTCACTATTCTTCTGTCTCAGCAGTGCCTCTGGGAGGATATGCTCCATGATCTTACCAGGCACAGAGGTGAGACTGACTGGCCTGTAGTTCCCTGGGTCATCCCTCTTTCCCTTTTTGAAAATGGGAGTTATGTTTTCCCTTTTCCAGTCAGTGGGGACCTCCCCGGACTGCCACTACTTTTGGAATATAATAGACAGATGTTTAGCAACCTCCTCTGCCAGTTCCCTCAGCACCCGTGGGTGTATCTCATTGGGTCCCATGGAATTGAACACTTTCAGGTTCTTTAGATGGTCATGAACCTGACCTTCACTCACAATGGGCAGTTCCTTCTTCCAGTCCCTGCCATTACCTTCCATTATTCTGGGAGTGTAGTTGGAGCCCTTGCCAGTGAAGGCTGAAGTAAAGAAGTCATTGAGAACCTCAGCCTTCTCCATGTCACTTGTCACCAGTTCACCTATTTCCTTTCTGAGGGGCCCTAGTTTTCTTTTTACCATTTGTGGCAGTTTAGGCTGGGTGCCTCCTGTTGCTGACACATAAGCTACACCTCTGGTGTCCCGAGTGTCCACCCAATAAGGTGGACACAGAAAACAGTGTATTTCTACCCATAAATCCTGCACCCTATAAATCCATCTGCAAAGTTACTCTCTTCCTCTTTCTTCCCTCTCTGCTCCCATGGGAGATGCTCTCTTGTAGGGTAACAGTGGGGGAGTATCTCAAGGCCTCTTAGGCCTGTCTAGGCTAATGCCAGGAGGAGAAAGGAAGGGGGGGCAGTCTCAGACCTGGCCAGCCTGAGACTTGCCTAGCAGTGGGAGGGGGAAGAAAAAGCCCTGGGGGTTTGGATATACCCTCAGGTGGGAGAAGGGAAGGATTGGGAAGCCTTTGGGTATTATGTAAAGGGCTCTGTACCCTTTGGGATATTCTTGGCACCATGCTTTGTGGTTTTGTAGTTTCACCAATTGCTTTTCCGTTTAAACTTTCCACCACTCTCCAATCCATTTGTGTGAGTGTCATTCTTTTGTCCCTCTCGGGGCAAGAGGGGATCTGTCTGGCCTCAAACCAGCACACCATTAATATACCTAGAGAATTTTTTATTGTTCCCCTTGATCTCCCTGGATAGATTTAATTCTAACTGAGCTTTAGCTTTTCTAACCAGGTCTCTTGCTGCTACTTTGTCCAGCAGATCCCTGAAGTGATCAAAGTCTACATGCCTAAAGTCCAGGGTTGTAAGCTTTTCATATGTCCTCTTAGTTACCCTGAGGATTTTAAATTCTCTTGCTTCATGGAATTGTTTTGGTTGGAAAAGACCTCTAAGAACATTGAGCCCAACCACCAACCTAACACCACCATGGTCATTAAACCACATCCCGAACTGCCATGTCCACACATTTCTTGAACACTTCCAGGGACGACTCCACCACCTCCCTGTGCAACCTGTTCCAATGCCTGACCACTCTCCATAAAGAAATTTTTCCTAATATCCAATCTACAACTCCCTTGCCACAATTTCAAGCCATTTCCTCTCATCCTATCACCTGATTCTGGGGAGAAGAGACCAGTCCCCACCTCACTACAGCTTTCTTTCGGGTCGCTGTAGAGAACAATGAGGTCACACCTCAGCCTCTTCTTGTCCAGACTGAACGATCTCACTTCCCTCAGTAATTCCTCATAGGACTTGCTCTCTCTGAAGGGTCCTTCATCAGCTTTGCTGGCCATCTCTGGACACACTCCAACACTTCAATGAGGGGCCCAAAACTCAACACAATATTCGAGGTGCCAAGTACAGGTGCACAATAACTTTCCTACTCAGACCTCACTACAGTGGATTAATTTCCTTTGAAGAAACATAGGTCTTGACTGCAATGAAGACAAAATCAGCAATATCTATACCTACAATAAATATGGTTGTAGTAGATGGAAAGAAGTATCATATCTTGAAATGCACTTTTATGCATCCTATACTACTATATATCTACACACATAGTTAGAGAATAAACCTACAACAGGATAATTTACAGGGCAAATTGCTTTGTAAGTAATCAGTTTACACATACCTGATGTGTTCACAGTTGAGTCCAATTTATATCTTACTATGTCTCACATGGCAAAACCTATGGAACCTCAATTGTGAAGCAAACTGTTCTCGCTAGGCTCTCATATCACACCATTACCTATCTTCAGAAAATAACTTGAAAAAATAAAGCAGATATCCCACACAAACCAAATGGTAGATGAAAGGAACATGTCAAATCACTAAAAATCTGTTCGGGAACTCACAGATCTCCTTGACTACAGTTCTCTCAGCTTCTTGAAAACAATGAAATGCTTCTGGGTCTGCATGTTCAAAACTCATTCACCTATATGAAGTATTCATATGAACATTCCTTTCGATATTAATTCTACATTGTTTAGCTATTTCTCAAGACCAAAAATCAATTTCATTTTCACACATGTTATTTTTCGTTTTTTAATTAGTGGGGCTATGAACTGAAAGTCAACACTACTCTTACAATGCAAAATACACTTAAAATGAAGAAAGTTACCATTGACAGGATGCAATGCTAAGTTATACTAAATGATCCTCTCTTCCACAAAATGTAGGCTACATCATACCAAAAGGTAAAGAAAATCAGGTAAGTCTATGCAGGACTTTCAAAATAGTAAATGAAGAGTTTAATAGCTGGGTAAAACTCACTGATTGAAACTATAACTGCTTTCCTGTATCACAACCTCAAAAAAAAAACAAACCTTTCAAACATCTTATTGAAAGAACAGTCTTCCTCTAGCCCAGCAAACATATTTAAACTGATATCTTTTTTTGCCTGCTTTGCTGTTTCCTGTTTTTTACCAATATTTGAAAATCTTGGATTTTGATATATAATTGTCCCTTTCTTTGAACCACGAGAAACTAATTTCCATTGAAGAATCTACAGACATTTGGAAAATATCTATTCATACATGTGGTGAAGGCACCGTATGCCCAGAATTATGCACCCAAATACTGGAGAACTTGTCCCAACATGACTGGGACAAGTCACATCTTCCACCCTCCTTTCTGGAGTGGGGGACAAAGGCCCAGGTGCCAGCCTGTCTCCTAAGGGGTACACAACTACATGTACCCATCGCATGGCATGCTCATGCTTCTTCCACTTAAGGGCATAATTCTAGCTTCACACTTCCTATAGGCTAAAGCAGGTGGTTGACAAGTGTGCCCATTGGCCAGATCCAGTCGTGAGAAATTTGTAAGTATTACCCCGCTTGTTTACAAATTGTTCTTTCCTTTTGCTCCTTAAATTTGCCTGAGCTTTGTAAGCTTGCAGCACTTAAGCTCGTTGCCTGTAAGTCTTCTCACTCCCTCATGCAAGCATACTAGAGGCCTCTGCAACACAGAGAAGAAGCCAGCATCCCAAGCTGCCCGAGAAATCAGCAAAGGAGATCCCTTCTCTGAAGCTACGAAAGCCAGCATTGTAAGCCCAGTCGCATCTTAAGGGGGACTGGAACCCCGAGGGTAAGCTTTAGCTCAGAGGGGGAGGGATTAGCCAAGCCTGGTAGTCCAACATGTGCTGCAGCCATAAGCAGCTAACCAAGTAGCCACGCACCCTGCTTGACCCTGCTGTTCACAGGAGATAAATGGAGCCCTACTGCTCTGCGTGACCACATCCCTTGCCTGAAGCCCATCATCACACCACTGTGAGGGCCGAAGGACCTGACCCTACCACACAGGACCACTTCCCAGCACTGGCCCTGCCAACCACACCCCTCCCCCCACCACCACAATTGCACCGTGGGACCACCCTGCCAAGGGAAGCTACCGATCAGCAGAAAGCCTCGACCCTCCCATGGAGGGGGGAGAAGAAATAACGTCTCACCCCTTCTGCAGAGGTGGGAAGAGAAAGAAAGTCACCATCTGGAGGAAAGCCCCCCTGCGGCCCTCCAGCAACTCAGCCACAGCCTCAGCCCAGGGAGCCTTCCCCTGCACAGCTCCGGGCCAGCCCCAGCCCAGTTATTACTAATTTTAAAAATTAATAAAAATAATTTTCATAATTCATATTTCATCATTCATAAATTAATGACCTCTTCATCACAATACATATATGTGCTGGTTTGAGGCCAGCCAGAACATCTCTTGCCCCAAAAGGGACAAAAGAATGACACACGCAAACAGAGGAGAGTGATGGAAAAGTTTAAATGGAAAAGCAAATTGGTGAAGCTACAGAAAACTACAAACTACAAAGCATAGTGGAAAAGAACATCCTAAAGCATACAGAACCCCCTCACAGAATTCCCAAAAGCTTCCCAATCCTCCCTTTCTACCACCTGAGGGTCTACCCAATCCCTCAGGGCTCTTCCTTTCCCCCCCCCCACTGCTAGGCAAGTCTCAGGCTGGCCAGGTCTGAGACTGCCCCCCCCTCCATTCTCCTCCTGGCATTAGGCATAGACAGGCCTAAGAGGCCTGAGATACCCCCCCCGGCATTACCCGATAAGAGAGGACATCTCCCATGGGAGTGGAGAGGGACGAAAGAGGAAGAGAATGACTCTGCAGATGGCTTTATAGGGTGCAGGATTTATGGGTAGAAATACGCCATTTCCTGTGTCCACCCCCAGTGGGCGTGCACCTGGGACACCAGAGGTGTATCTCATGCAGCAGTGGCAGGGGACACCCAGCCCAAACTGCCAGAATATATAAGCCTGAAGTAATAAACAGTGTTTATATACACAAACACATTTTGTCCAACACTTAAAAATTTTAACTCAACATTTTCCAATGCATTTTAGAAATTTAAAAAACTGTTTGCATGCTTATCCATAGGCAAACATTTAATTACATTTGGTGCTCTACATGAGTCAGTTATACTGGAGTATCAGGTGAGGAAAAGACAGTCATGCCTCTTCTCCCTACACTGAAATCAAGACTCAAATGGGAATAAAAGCTAAAGAAAAAACAAATGACACCTGGCTTTAAGTTTTCTGCAATGACTCATCTTTTCTGAGGAACAGGGGGAAGGCACGTCAGGCTGGCCTCCTGTGATGGCTTGAAATTCCTCTCCCAACATTAACTTCAGTTTGGAAGAAAATGGAGCTATATTTACAAGCAAAACTACAGTCTGCAATGGAATGCAATGAATATATACAAATATACAGTACTTACAATATTTACAGATATATACAATTAACATAAGACAGCACAAAACCTTCCTGGCCAAAGCCAGGAAAGCTGGCTCTCTGCCTCCCAGCCACCCACCCTCATCCCCTGTTCAAAAGGAAGAAAGAGAGAAGAGAAGCAGAAATTATGTTAGAACTTGCCAGGGTCAGTACACAAGTTGTTATCTCCCCAGTGAAGAAAGAAAGAAGAGAAATGCAGAAACACCCTGCTAGACTGCTGCAACAGATCTGAATATTGTTTTGAGAACTAAATCTTAAAGGATACCTACCTCCAATTCAATTGTTTAGAATAATCATTATTTTTCTTTTTTATACCCCGTAGCGATTTATTTACATTCTTACTACTTTCTGCTCAAGATCTGTGAAAAATTTTATGGGCCCTAAAACCAGCACAATGCACCACTTCTAAACAATTCCATTAGATGCTACTACTATCCATCTAATCTAAAATTATCTACAACAATTAGTAAATAAAATTCATAGTTCATTTCCAGCCATCTCAGATGTTGATGTTTCAAAAGTTCAAAAAACAGGAAAACAGAAAACAGTTTGTTTCTTCGCAGATGAGACGAAGAAAAGGAACAGGGATCCTGAGGTTACTCAGGACTCTCAGGGTCCTTAGGGTTCATGCATCATAGATTCCTCATGGATTCTCCTCTTGGGTGCGATGTTGTATCTGTACAATACTCTGCATTTAACCTCTCTCAGTCAAAGATAGATTTCTTTGTGGAATACACTAAATTTCACCATTCTCTTGCATCACCCAACAGGTGTGCCCAGGACCTTCAGCAGAAACCACCCCTCGGATAGGTTTGGCCTCTCCTGAAGGAGAAAATACCCAAACAGTATAACAGATAACAGAAACTCTATCACCTTCTACCTTTAATAAAAAATCTGATTGAGCAGATCCAGCTTGATTAACTGAACCTCTACTGTTCACCAACCAGATTGCTCATGCTAGCTGCTTCTCGCAGTTTTTCAAAGACTCATCAACCACTTTGAGAGTGGTTTTCAGTATTCAATCTTTCCTGCAGCTGATGCATAGTAGGAAACGTGGAATATCCACTCGATGCTGTGCTCTTTGTCCCAGTTTTTTACAAGATTGTTCTTGAAATGAGTTCTGTTGTCTGATTCAATCCTCTCTGGAGTTCCATGTCTCCACAGGATTTGTCTTTCCAGACCAAGAATGGTGTTACGTGCAGTTGCATGAGGAACTGGATAAGTTTCCAGCCATCCAGTGCTTGCCTCTACCATAGTCAGCACATACTGCTTACCAGATGGAGAACGAGGTAGAGTGATGTAGTCAATCTGCCAGGCTTCACCATACTTGGACTTGGACCATCGGTCACCGTACCACAAGGGCTTGATCCGCTTTGCCTGCTTAATAGCAGCACAAATGTCACAGTCATGTATGACTTTCTTGATAGCATCCATGGAAATGTCAATGGATCTGTCATGAGCCCATCGGTAGGTTGCATCTCTACCTTGATGTCCTGACAAATCATGGGCCTACCAAGCTAAGAACAGCTCACCTGTGTTTCCAGTCAAGACTGGAAATCAGAGTTCATGTCTACTTGAGAAACTTTTGCAGCCAGATCTGCCTGATGGTTGTGTTGCTGTTCCTCAGTAGCTTTGCTCTTAGGAATGTGGGCATCAATGTGTTTCACTTTCACTGGAATTCTCTCAATGCGAGCAGCAATGTCTTGCCACAGATCTGCAGCCCAAATAGGCTTTCCTTTTCTCTGCTATCCATTCTTTTTCCAGTTCTTTAGCCAACCCCACAAGGAATTCACTACCATCCATGAGCCAGTGTAGAGATAAAGTTTTGGCCATCTCTCACGTTCAGCTATGTCAAGAGCTAGCTGGACAGCTTTTACCTCTGCAAAATGACTGGATTCTCCTTCTCCATCTCTTGCCTTTGCTTCTCTGTGTGTAGGACTACACACTGCAGACTTCCATCTTTGCTTGTTTCCAAAAAGTCGACAGCATATTTCTTTTCATTGTCAGACAGATCACTGTAAGGAGGAGCTTCCTCAGCATGAATTACACTCTTATCTGGAGGTTTTGCACATTTAGTGGCTTCTGGCCAGTTTGTGATCACTTCCACCAGACCAGGTCTTTCAAGATTCCCCATTCGAGCTCTCTGTTATCAGAGCCATCCACTTAGACCAGGTAGCATCTGTTGCATGATGTGGTGAGGAACCTTTACTTTTGAATATCCAACTCAAAACTGGCAATCTAGGAGCTAAAAGAAGTTGTGACTTAGTTTCAATTACTTCAAAAGCAGCTTTTACTCCTTCATAAGCAGCTAAAATCACTTTCTCTGTTGGAGTATAATTTGTGACAGCACTCCCAGAAACTGGATTTCTCTGGCAGGTCCTTTCACCTTGTCTCGCTTGACAGCCAAACCGGCTTGCAAGAGAACGTCAATTTTGTTGTTACCTTTCTTGAAGAGTTCTTCAGCAGTTTTACCCCACGCAATGATGTCATCGATGAACTCAATGTGTTCTGGAGCTCCACCTTTCTCCAAAGCATCGTGAATCACTGCATGACAGATGCTTGAACTGTGAACCCAGACCTGGTGCAAGCAATTAAAAGCACATTGGATTCCCCTGCTATGGGAATAGAGAAGAAAGCATTAGCAATGTCTATGGTAGCATATCATTTGGCATCTTTGGATTCCAGCTCATATTGGAGTTCCATCATGTCTGGTACAGCTGCACTCATGGGTGGAGTTACCTCATTCAAGGTATGGAAATCAACTGTCGGACACCATTCTCCATTTTGCTTTCACACAGGACAGACTGGACTGTTGAAAGGTGAATGAGTTTTGCTGATGACCTTCTGACCTTCCAACTGATGAATCAAGTTTTGAATGGGCACCAAAGAGTCACGGTTGGTTCTGTATTGTCTGTGACGCACAGTTTGAGAAGCAACCGGCAGCTTTACATCCTCTATCTCATGTTGTCCCACAACTGCAGATTCATCTGAAAGCTCAGGTCTAATAGACAACCTCAATTTTCCCTCATCAATTCTACAGTTGCTATTCCAAAAGCCCATTTGGAATCCTTAGGGTCTTTGAAATGCCCTTCTCTCAGAAAAATCAATTCCCAAAATACAAGGTGCATTACATCCCATTACAGTAAGTATGTTTCTTCCACTGTTTCCCAGTCAAACTTATATCAACCTCTATCTTAAACAACTCTTCAGATCCACCAGTGGCTCCCAGAATAGTTATAGATTCTGCCCTTTGATAATTTGATGGTATTATGGTGCACTGAGCTCCTGTGTCAACCAAGGTCCTGTACTTCAGAGATTTTGAAGTGCCAGGCCACTGGATGTACATCCCAGTAGATTCTCCATTATCCCTTACTTCCCCTGGCGGAAGGCAGGGTACCCTTAATTACGGAGATTACATCCACATGTACAGTTGATACAGCATCTGGTGCCAGAGTTAAAATCACTGTTGGAGCTACTAGAGTTGTTCTGGGAAACTGAGGAAGTGACAGCTACCCTTCTGGTATTGTTACCTTGGGATCTGCCACTCTGCAGCTCCTGCAATCTCCTGAAAAGATTAGAAGTTGGTTGACCATCCCATCTGTTCATGTTTTCACCAAACTGACCACACAGAGTTATCTAGATATTCCCACATGATTGCCTATGTTTTCTGTTTTGGTTTGGCCTGTTTTGAAATGGCCTTCTTGGAGGACATCTGTCTCCAACAGCTGAAACGTGTATCCATCTGGAAGAAGAGGAATTGCCATCATCTCCCTTTGCCAAGTTGGATATGGAGGTTTTAAGTTCCTCCTTCAGCTCTTTCATGCAATTCTTTATCTCTCCAGACAGAGTTTCAATGATTGAAACCAAAGAAACACGTGTGGAAACATCCTCCAATTGCCTCATTTGGTCAGTGAAACAGCCAACAGTAGGAGGCACTCCACCATAATTTCTTGCCACAATTCTGCTTGCCAGAATAGTAGCATAATTAGGAGCAGCAAGATTAATGAGCTTTTTGGCAAGGCCTGTTCCCACAGGAATTTCATCAGGATTCAGCGTATTATGATCTTTGTACATTACTTCTCTCACAGCAAACTCTCTCAAACACTTAATTCCTTCATCCATTGTGTTCCAAGGCCGAGGGTTCCATGGTAAATCATCTCTGCTAGGGTACCTCATAAGGATTGCCAGAAGGAGGCGTGCCCACAGAGAGACCTTACCAAGACACCTGCCTAAGTGCCTGTCTATTCTAGTGTCTTTCAAGAGGGTACCTACCTGTGATGCTGACTTGTCACCTACCACTAAAGCAGGAGCACCTGTGTCATAGCATCTACCCAATAAGCTCAGTATTGGCTTGTAATGTAATCCTTTCTTACACGCCTAATTTCCTGCCTGGGTGCATTAGCTGACTGTATGTCATCTTTCTTCTTCAACCTGCTGTCCCTATGCTCCTACTGTAAGCCTCTGTGCGATTTCCTTAAGTTCAGAGGCACCTCCAATAGTTCCTAGTTTACCAGGACCCATATCCTCTCCTGCTTGTTCACCATCCATGGGTGGCCTCTTAAAATCAGCTAGATCTTTAAGGTAGACCTCCTCTTCCTCATCAGAAGCATCCCTTTTAATTGAAAGGCCCTGGTCAGTAGAAGTATCCTGGTAAGCAGGATCCTGACCCCCTTCTGCACCTCCTTCTGCAGCTCCCTTGCATTTAGCCCTTCTGGTCAACGCAGCAATTAAATTCACTGGCGCTACTTTTAAATTCACAGCAGGATCGGCAGAAACAGAGGGATTTTGTACAGGAATGGTTCTGCCAGGCTCTCTTTGGGACCCTGCCGCTGCTGCTTCTGTTCCAGCTGCAGAGGGTGGAAGAGTATTTGCCTCGTTAATGGCCACTGCCAGCAAAGCTGTTGCCACCATTTTGGGTGCTGGCAGGGTTTCCACAGCCTCTCAGGTCTGCGGCTGCCCCCCCACTGGCTTAATGTCAAAGACAGCGACGCTCTCGCCTTTCAGAGAAGCTCTCCCTGTCTTTCCATTAAACCCTGTGTGCCTGCAATTACCTGTGACTTACCACTAAAATCTGACTCTGTATCTTCCTCATTACTAAAATTGCCTGCATTAGATCCAGATTTCTTATGCTTTCTTCTATGTCTGAGGCAAACAAATGCACATCTCCCTCGGTACAGTGCTATCAGCAGGCCTACAATTACTGTCACAAATAGCACATTCAAGCATAGCAAATAGATTATTTTAGGGTCCCATTTGCTCAGATAGTTCTCTGTAACAGGAATGGTGAACTCATAAATTTCAGCAGGAACAGTTGCAGTTGCATTACTGTGTTTTCCTAATCCAATAAATCCCAAGTAGTAGTCACCCAGATTTTTTAATTTGTATTTAGACCAAATCTTATACGCTAAATATCTACATAATTTATCTATCATGGCTGAAACATACCACCTATAAATTACCACAGTCAATACAGAATATATCAGACGTCACAAAATCCAAAACAGCTTCATTTTGCTTCCTTAATCTGAGCAGGAATTAATCAATCAAGCTATCACCCCACACTGAGCACCAATAATTTGTTGCAATATGGTGGGCTGAAATTCCCGTCCCACCATTAACCTCACCAGACTAGCACAGTTTGGAAGCAAATGGAGCTATATTTACAAGCAAAACTACAGTCTACAATGGAATGCAATGAATATATACAAATATACAGTATTTACAATTAACAAAAAAACAGCACAAAACCTTCCCAGCCAAAGCCAGGAAAGATGGCTCTCTGTCTCTTCCCCTCCCCTCTACTATGCAATCTACTTCTCTTTTCAGAACAGGACCTAACAGACAATACATAAGGACAGAATTATTGGGAAACCATTGTAGGTGTTTATTGTATAAGCAAACAGTCAGGGCACCTATAATCCCTTCTTCTATTTAACACATTGTCTGGAAGAAGACAGAGTGGAACAACTGGTTTACCATTTATTTTGCTATTACCCTTAATCTTGAGAAGTCAAGTGAACTTTTTCCACACCAGGATTCAATATTGTGGGAGAACAGCGAATTTTGCTGTTATGAGAATAAGAGGTTTAAAATTCAGGAAATTAAAAAAATTATCACACCAAATTAGATTGCACTTCCTCCCCTCCTTTCTTACTTTTTTACTTGAAACGTCCTAAACTTCTTTGGGAATCCCCAGCAAAATTGTATTCTGAACAGATGGTGAGCAAAAAAAGTAAGTGCATAAAATACTTTACCTTAACTGAGTATATAATCTGTTACACATAAATTAAAACAAATAAACAATAAAATACCACTCAGCAGGACTGAAAGCACTTCTTAAGGGTTTTTCATTTCAGTTACCAATGACAAAGCAAATTATAACAATCTTCATTTTACAAGTAGTTACGGACAACATGAAGGACTAAATAGGCAGCTCCTAACATGTTTCAGTGGCTCACTGCACTCACAGTTAAGAATTCCCCCTAATATCTAATCTAAATCAACCTGTCATACTACCACTACACTACCTGACAGAGACCTCCTTACACTTCCTGTGGACCCCCTTTAAGTGCTGGAAGGGAACTAAATGGTCTCCCCAGAGCCATCTGAAGGCTGAGCAAACCCAACTCTATCAGCCTGTCTTTACAGGAAAGGTGCTTCAGATATCTGACCACCTTTGTGGCACTCCTCTGGTTCTCCCAAAGAAGGTTCATGTCTTATGCTCAAGACCGCAGAGCTGAATGCAGCACTCCAGGTGGAGTCTCACAAAAGTGAGAAGAGGATCAGAACCACGTCTGTCAACTTGCTGGTCACACTTTTGATACAGCACAGGATGCAATCGCTTTTCTGGGCTGGAAGTGCACATTGCTGGCTCATATTCAGATTTTCATCCACCAACACCCTGAAGTCCTTCTTCACAGAGCTGTTCTCAATCCACTCACTGCCCACCCTGTATTTGTGCTTGGGATTACCCTGACCGAGGCATGGGGCCCTGTCAAGGTCCCTCTAGATGGCATCCCTTCCCTCCAGCATGTTGACTGCAACACAAAGTTTGGTGTCATCTGCAAACTTGCTGACAGTATACTCAGACCCACTCTGTCTCTAGCAAAGACATTAAATAATACTGGTCCCAATACTGACCCCTGAGGACCACCACTCATCACTGGTCTCCACGTGGACATCAAGCCATTGCTGGCAACTCTTCCAGTGTGACCATACAGCCAATTCCTTTTCCACCAACCAGTCCACCCATCAAATTCATGTCTCTCTACTTCAGAGACAAGGATGTTGTGCACAACAGATTCAAATGCTTTGTATAAGTCCAGGTAGATGGCATTAGTCAGTCTTCCCTTATCCATCCATACTGTAACCCTGCCATATAAGGCCATGACTGCAAGACTTAAAAGAGAAATGAAACACATAAATCGCATGTAATATATGCCTTTTTTTTTTCTGTGGGATTAAAGCCTTTCAGAAAGAAAAAAAAAAAAAAAAAAGAAACCAAACCAAAACCAAAACTAAACCAAAAACAAAACCAAAACAAAAAAACAAAACAAAAACTCAAATAAAAAGTCTACCTTCTATCACCTCTTAAGCTGAAATTCATTCACTAACTATTAGATACAATGTGACCACAGGAACACAAAAAGCATCCTGAGGTTAATTTCATAAGATGCAATAATATTTTAACTCCCACATTAATCATAAGACCTCATTAAAAAAAAAAACACAAACAAACAACAAAAAAACCACCTACCCACACCCCACCACAAAACCAGTAGAAAACTCAGCCAAGAAGCAAACATCAAGTAGCTATGCCAGTAGTACTTTTGTACTTTCACTTTTATTAACCAGTGGGGTCAGATAATTATATATGCTGCAATCTTTACATGGTCATAATATGATGAAATATTTTTGGATCATACAGATCAAATCTATTTATATGACTAAATCTATTTAGCTATGTTTTTTTTCCTAAATGGGTTGATAAACTATTCCGTTTTGTCGTCGTACATGCCCCCAGTAACCCTGTGAACTGTCAGCTTTCTTCTGTAGCTATGGTCACTGTTTCAGAACATGTTCTATTATAGTTAAAATCTTGTGAGGATATTACAGGAGATTGACAAGGTTATAAATGCAATTTTATAGAAAGCCTGGGGAGCAGCCTTATACTTAGCCTTCTTCCATATTTACATCTGTGTTTGAATTTTTAAGGGGGCCTAGGAAGACCCAAGCTCTCAGATTCAAAAAGCCAGAATTTGTTTTGCCCAAAAGCAGATACAGAACGCTTATTTACTCTTAAATGCAAAATATCATAACAATGTTAATGACACTGTTGACAAAGGTATCAGAGACTGAATATAGAAGGGAAAGGAAATAAATATTTTTCTAATAAAAATTAACATAGTTCAAGCTTCTAGATTAAAAGAAAAGCAGAGCTCTTTCCTTTCTGAATGCAGCTTGTGTTTGTTCTGGATATTAGTTTTGCTTACTACAAATTAAGTATGGTTCTGGTAGTGCACAATTCATATATAGAGCCACCTATTAAAACAACTTCTCTTTACCTCTGTAATTGAAAACTAAGCTAATGAGGACAAGTTTCTTTCAAAGGTAGAAGGGATCTTTTTTAATGACTCTGCCTTTGCCCCACATATACATATTCTGATGCATAGGGGCAACACTAAGAAAAGCTTATTCTTGTAAGGCACTATAGGATACGTGTACACTTTGCAAGCAAGTATAAACGCTTACACATTTACAAACTATGTAATGTAAAAACATTACAAAAAAAAACGGAATTAAGAAACTAGAGAACTCACTTATTCATAAAATGAACTTCAGTAGGAACCTAAATACCAACATCAATGTCCCAATGAAAGCCAGAAGGTTCTACCCAACCTAGTACCTGCTCTTTAACCTTCTGAAATACTTCTTCATCAAGACTCAGCAAAGGCTGTTTAGTATATGTTGTGAACAAAGGGGGAACAAGGTGAGAAATTAATAATAATATATTATTTATTCATTTGGCTCCACCAAATAATCATCTTTTTCTTGAGAAAAAGATTATAAAGATTATAAAAGGTTCAGAGAATTTGGTTGAGAATTCTTTTCACAATACGAATGGTTAAAAATAGTTTGAGAATAGTATTTGGGAAAGATGAATCCAAAAGCAGGATTATTTCCCCATTAACAGAAGGAAGTAACTTCCTGGAGACTTCAGGAATATATCAATTACTCACAATGCTGTTAGCTGATTGTGGGAATTTATCTTTTTGTTTCTTTTTATCAGAAAATCCACCTGAACTGCTGCTGCTCCTTATAATCCATATGTGTGTGGGGCAAAGACCCAAGAAAGAAGAGCCTTTTGCTCTGCAGCTCACCCATTTTCATAAAACCCATGCTAATTTTTGTCATACATTACCAGAAAGCATGTAACAAAAGGCCAGGAGCAGATAACCTTTTCATCCTTGTCTTCCTCCATCCCAACTTCTGTTTCCCCCATCCCATCTTTGTTTGGGGCGGGGGGAGTGGGGGGTGGGGAGGGTGGAAGGGGATGTGTGGGAAGGTGTTTTGGATGTACTTCCATAGTATCTCACAGAATTTAACACTAAACAGGACAGTTTCTACAAAATACAAAATTTGTAGACAAGTCATTATATATAATGCCTTTTCCTGAATAGCATCTGTTAAAAAGGAAAAAAAAAAAAAAAGAAGTCAGAGTTTGAAAATCATTTACCTCCAGGGCAAACATCACCTTCAATTAATCATTACAGTACAGCAGCTCACAAGCACTTCATGTAAAGTCCAAGTGGCTTTCAAGAGCTTACCTCTTGACAGCAGTCTTCCATTAAACAGAGTTTGAAAAGCTGCTGCCTTTAGATCACAGAAACATAGAAACATTCAAGTTGAAAAAGATCCTCAGGATCACCAAGTCCAATCAATAACCCTGCTCTACAAGGTTCACCCTTAAACCATATCCCCAAGCATCACATCCAAGTGACCTTTACATACATCCAGGATTGGTGACTCAACCAACTCCCTGGGCAGCACATTCCAATACCTGACCAGTCTTTCAGTGAAAAAATTTTTCCTACTGTCCAAGTCTAAACCTACCTAGTCACAGCTTGAGTCCATTGCCTCTTGTTCTATCACTAATTTTCTGTGAGAAGATACCAGCACCAATATCTCCACAACAGCCTTTCAGGTAGTTGTAGAGAGCAATGAGGTCTCCCCTCAGCCTCCTCTTATCCAAACTAAAGAGCCCCAGCTCCTTCAGTCACTCTTCATAAGATTTATTCTCCAGACCCTTCACCAGCTTTGTTGCCCTCCTCTGCACTCACTCCAGCACCTCCATATCTCTTGTATTGAGGTGCCCAAAACTGAACACAATACTCAAGGTGTGGCCTCACCAGTGCCAAGTAGAAAGGGACAATCACTTCCCTACTCCTGCTAGACACAGCATTTCTAATACAAGCCAGGATGCCATTGGTTTTCTTGGCCATCTGGGCACACTGCTTGTTCATATTCAGCTGCTAGTTGATTAGAACCCCAAGGTCCTTTTCTGCTAGACAGCTTTCCAGCCACAAGCCTATAGTGTTGCCTGGGGTTGTTGTGACCCAAGTGCAGGACCTGGCATTTGGCCTTGCTCATCCCATCAATGTTGGCCTATTGAACCAATCTACCCAAGTTCTTCTCTAGAGCCTCTCTACCCTCATGCAGATCAGCATTCCCACTTAATTTGGTGTCATCAATAAAGATGTTAAACAGAAGTGGTCCCAACACAGTCTCCGTATCTGAAAACGTGTAAATTGATTCACATAACTGATTCCCTAGGTTCACTTGGTTCTGTTACAACCAAAATTACAAAATCACAAAACAGCCACTTTTTAGCAGAAGCATTTGCTTTAGGAATAGGATTCAGAAAGCCAAGTAAGGAGGGAAGGAAAAAATATTAGTTTCTGTGTTTTACAATGGCACACTTTTTTTTCTGGTTTCTGCAGCTCATTTGAGCAACACAGGGAGTGGCAGTATTACTATAACTATGTCAAAATCCACAAGCAGGTATTTCCATGTAACGCAATACATATGCCTGTTTAATCCACAAGCCAAAACAAAATCAGTAAGGAAAAAATAAAGTAAGATAAATAAATGAAACAGTTACCAGCAGTTTTATATAAATCTGCTCTTCCAGTATTAAATGCCTCACTGAAATATCTCACATATATGGGATCAATTTATAAAAATGTATTTATACTAATGAACACAGTCAAGATATATTTTATTATATTTTGTATGAAACAAAAAATAGAAGATGACACTGAAGAGTAAAAACATTGAAGTGTGGAACGCAGTGAAAGAGGATTGAAGGCATGCCTGTGCTCTTTTTTTTTTCTTTTTCTTAATAACTGACCTCAAAGTCTAAGGAAAATATTCAATTTCTATCCAAGATTTTCAAAACTCTTAAAACAAAACAAATGCTAATCTAACAGCCACACAACAGAATATCTTAATCCTTTGGGTACTTAGCAGCAATAATTTACCTCCTTTGGTGTTTCCATAAAGTTCTGTCAGTGCTCACTTTGTGCACCCAGTATGAACTTTTATACCAAGAACAGAGATGCATTTTAATGCACTGGTTATACTTTTATCAAGAGAACTCAGGGTCATGAGACCAGAACATGATACTGGTAATCTATATTAGATTATCAAAAATTATGCCTCTTTCTTTGAAGATATCTTCATCAATTAATTCTGCCATCACTCATTAGTTACAAGATAGTAGAGTATTCCATATCTGTACCTAACTCTTTGGTTCCATCATCCACCATAATTTTGCTGGAAACACTCACAAACAATGTAAGATCATTAAGTCCGTGAAACTTGGCACAATGCTCTAAAGAGGAATGAGCTAAAATTTCAAGTCAGGTAGACACCAAAAAAAGTATAGTTTGATGATTTTTTTTTTTTTTGGCAGAGATCGCTCAACTTGTCAGAAGTTGTACAATCAGGCTAAAGCAAAAATATGCACATTCCCTGTTTTTCTATCTTGACTTGTTGTAGAGCTCTTGCTGCATGTGCATTTGGATCTCACAAATTCACCTCACCTTTGCACAAGATGCCCAGATTAAAACAGATGACTGTAGGATGCACATGTAATACAAGTTTGTGAATAATCTGACTTTGCCTGGTGCAACAGGAGAAGAGGAAGTGCAGCTTCTTTCTCTGACATACACAGATACTCACATACGGCCTATGAAACAGTGTGAAAATGATGATGGTCTATGTCTAAGACTAGTGAGCTGCAGGCTATGAATTACCAGAGACATGTAACACAAGTAAATTTAGTCTCACCTTCACAATTTTATCAATAGGTATCTCGAATGCAAGGCCTTCGTCTTGCTACATTTTAAAAACTTCTTCCTGAAGAAATTAAAGGTTCTTGAGACTTTCACAACTGCTTTAAATTATCTATTTCCCCATATACATGAATTCTTAGAAATGGATCCACAATTTTGCATTAATCTTTCCTAAAAACACTTGGTTGAAATTAGGTGCTTGTCATGGTAAAAATCTATCCCAACATCTTCTTTTTATTAAATTTCGTAGAATCATAGAATGGTCAGGGTTGGAAGTGACCTCCACAGGTCATCTAGTCCAACCCCCTCTGCACTAAGCAGGGGCATCCTCAACTAGATCAGGTTGCCCAGAGCCATGTCGAGCCTCACTTTGAATATCTTCAAGGATGGTGCCCCAACCACCTCCCTGGGCAATCTGTTCCAGTGTTCCAACACTGTCCAAATAAAGAACCTGTTCCTAACATCCAATCTAAATCTACTCTTCTCTAGTTTGAAGCCATTGCTCCTCATGTTATCACTACAGGACTTTGTGAACAGTCTCTCTCCATCCTTCCTACAGGCCCCCTTCAGGTACTCAAAGGCCACTGTTGGGTCTCCCTGGAGCCTCCTCTTCTCCAGGCTGAACAACCCCAGATCCTTCAGCTTGCCTTCATAGCAGAGGTGCTCCATCCCCCTGGTCCCTTTCATGGCCCTCCTCTGGACCTGCTCCATGAGGCCCATGTCCTTCCTATATTGAGGGCTTGAGACCTAGACACAGTACTCCAGGTGAGGTCTCACCAGAGCAAAGTAAAGTGGCAGAATCACCTCTCTGGATCTGCTGGCAGCGCATGTTTTGATGCAGCCCAGGATGCAATTTGCCTTCTCTGCTGCAAGTGTACACTGTCTGCTCATGTCCAGCTTCTCATCCACCAGCAGACCCAAGTCCTTTTCCTCAGGGCTGCTTTCTATCACCTCATCCCCTAGTCTGCATTGATAGTGAGGATTGTTCTGGCCCAGGTGCAGAACCCTGCACTTGCTCTTTGTTGAATCTCATGAGGTTCACCTCGGCCTTACCTTGTAAGTAAACAGCAGAAAAAGATGGGCCAGGAGCAGAGCTGGTAGAGACAAACTTGACCATGAGCCAGAAATGAGCTTATTTAAAAAATCAAATGGGTAGTATTAAACAAGAGATTGCCAACAGGTGTAAGGAGGTGATCCTTCCACTTTAGTCAGCACTGATGAGGCCTCATCTGGAGTCCTGTGCTCTGTTCTGGGATCCCAACTAAGTGAGATGGACATACTAGAGACAGTCCTATGAAGGAGATTGGATCAGCTCACTTACAAGGAAAGGCTGAGAGAGACTGCTCAACTTTGAGAAAAGAAGGTGTAGAGGGATCATATTAATGTTTGTAAATATCTGAAGGGAAGATGTAAAGAGGGCAGACCCATGCTCTTGTCGTGAAGGCCCAGAATTACACCCCAGATATTGCCAAAACTTGTCCTAACATGTTTGGCTCACATTCCTCCACAACCCCCTCCTTTCTGGAATGGGTGCTCAGCCCAGAGCTGGGAGACAAAAGACCAAGGAGCCAGTCAGACACCGTGTGGTGGTTTGAGCTCTGACTGGAGTTTAGGAGCTCAAACAATAACAGGTTCCTCCCCCCTCCCTTTTTCCCTGGCAAGGTGGAGAGGGAAAAAAGAAAAAAGAAGGGTAGGGGAGAGAAGAAGTAAATTCATGAAAGAAATGGTCTGGAATCAGTTTGGAAGTAGAAGAGGTAAATTTTTGTTTTTTACCAATAAATCAATCAATCAATCAATGAGTAACAGGGAGGGTTCACAAAGGTGGGGAATGAGGGTAAATGGGAAAATATACAAAACCAAGCCTGGGTGGCCTTGTATTCCCCTGGATGCAAGTGGATTCAGTTGGAAGAAGTGGGCCCCAGCCACATGGTCAGTGCAGGATTCAGCAGCAGAGGCGATGTTCTTTTGAGCGGACGAGGCAAGAAAAGAGCAAGCAGCGAGATGTCCGCCCTTTTTACAGGCTTGCTAGACAGGAAGGGGGAGTGGAATAGGCCGCCTTTGATCCAGAGGACACCTTCTCCTGACAGGAAGGAACCAAGTCCCACCTGGATTAAGTTTGTTTCGTCCACCTGGGGGCTGGGTTCTTTCAGCCCCATCGAGGATGTGTGTAACCCAGCACACACAGTAAACAACCCAACCTGCCTTATTTGAGGTAAACAGGACCATGAGCTCACCTCATGGGAGGCTTATGCTTGTGCTCCTTCCAAGTTTGGGCATAATTCTAGCTACACGCTTGGCCATAGGCTGGAAAGGTATTAATCAAGGTTGACTATTGGTCGAAATTCAGGGCTCGAGTAATGTATAAGTTTTACCCCAATTTGTAAGCACTCTTTGCTCTGCGGTACCAAACTCTTTGCTTTGTGCTACCAAGCTCTGCTTAAGTTCTCGCTACTAAGCCTTGCTATTGCTTCTATTAAGCTCTGCTCACTCCACGCATACTACCAGCCTCTGCTGTTTGGAGAGAAGCCAGCAACCCCAGGAAAGCCGCTGTGCCTCAGTTTACCTAACAGCAGGCAAAGAGTCCTTTGCAAGCTGCCCTGCAACCACAGCCAACTTGCATCATAATATCCCAGTCCTGCCAGTAGAAAAGCCACCACCGTGCCTTAAAAGGGGACTAAGACCCTATCCGTAAGACATGCCATTACAGGCAGGGGACTATCATGAATCTCAACAAGTCCAGACATCTACTACAGCTATGAACAACAGACTGGTGAGCCACAATCCTTTTTGTACCAACTCACAAAAGCAGGAACAGTGATCGGCCACATTCTGCCTATGACCCCACTGTTTCAGGAGAAGAGGAGAAGCCTGCCCGTGCCCACTCCACAGCCCTGTATGTGCCAGGAAAATTCAGAGCACCTCCCGTGTTTGTGATTCAGTGCCAGGACTACTTGTGAGTGTCCCATGCAAAGGACTGCCCATAACCTTAGAACGGCAAAGCAGTTCGTTGAGAAGAATCGGCACCGTCCACTCATTTGGAGCCCAGGAGAAGCCATGTCACTTCGTGCTGCACCCGCCCCCACACACAGCTTCCGCTGTCCAGGAGTGACCATCGTGCCAAGGCAGCCACCCGAGCCCTGCCAAGGGAACCTGCTTGTTGGCAGAAGTCTATGCCTCATCCCCCCTACTGTCACCATCCAGAGGGACCACCCTGGGAGCCACACCAACCCTGCAAGCCCCAAGCCTCTGGCGGGGACCAGATCCCGGCAGCCACAGCCCCGGCAGATCCCTTAGGAACAAGCCAGCTCAGCAGCCAACTAGCTGTAGCTAGGCAACTGGCAACTAGCAGCAAATGAAAGTGTATCCTGCACATTTGCAGCACCAGAAATGGTTCAGTTTAAATCTCCGTGTCTCTTAGCTCGCATGGAATTTTAACCTAAGCTTCATAAGCAGTACCCCAGCAGTGCCCGGAATCACAACTCATGATCTTAATTGACTTAAGTTTCTTCAAAGTTTCCTCTGATTGTACTGCCCTGACTCAGTTTGTCTCTTTAGCTCTTTAAAGCCCCAAGCATCTTGTCAAGTCGCCATCTGTTGGACAAGCCACAGTATTGAAACCTCTGGTTCTAAATTGAATAACTATTTCGAAAATGTTACAATTGGGTTCAAATTGCTATACGGTACCAGTTTATGGGATATATCCACAATCATGCACTAGAATCTGCATATGAATAATTATAACTGGTTATTAATAATTTTGATTAATAACAAAAATTAATTTTCATTTCATATTTTCATATAATAAATTAATAACTTCCCTTCCTTACAGCTCTCTTCAGTAATGCCCAGCAACTGGACCACAGGCAATGGGCACAAACTAAAGCATGGTTAGGTTCTCCCTGATCAGGAAATACTTTTGTCCTGTGAGGGTGACAAAGCACTGGCACAGGTTGCCCACAAAAATTATGGAATCTCCATCAGTGAAGAGATTAAAAAACCATCTGGATACAGACCTGGGCATCTGGTCTTGATTTCAGTAAAGCATTTGACACTGTCTGCCACAACATCCTTGCAGCTAAACTGAGGAAGTGTGGTCTGGATGACTGGGTAGTGTGGTGGATTGAGAAGTATAGGTTGGGGACTGACATGTTAGAGAGCAGTGAAGGAGAAAAGGACCTGGGGATCCTAGAGGATGGAAGGTTGACCATGAGCTAGCAATGTGCTCTTGTGGCCAAGAAGGCCAAAGCCATTGTAGGCTGTATTAGAAGAGGTATTGTCAGTAGGTCAAGAGAAGTTCTCTTCCCTCTCTAGTCTGCCCTGGTGAGGCCACATCTGGAATATTGTGTCAGTTCTTGGCCCCTCCATTCAAGGATAGGGAACTGCTTGAAATAGTAGAGCACAGAGCCACAAAAATGTTTATGGGTGTGGAACATCTTCCTTATGAGGAGAGGCTGAGGGAGATGGGTCTCTTTAGTTTGGATAGAAGGAGACTAAGTGGTGACCTCATTAATATTTATAAATATGTAAAAGGTGAGTGCCAAGAGGATGGAATCAGGCTCTTCCCAGTGATGCCCAATGACAGAACAAGGGGCGATGGGTCGAAGTTGAGGCATAGGAAGTTCCATTAAACACATACAACATAAAACAAAAAAACCTTCCTGTGGCTTTATGCCTTCAGCTGACAATAAAAAAAGCTCAAAAGACAACTCAAAACACTGAAGTGGTAGAAATTTAATTAAGCCTTCCACAACAAAAGTGAAATTTCTTTGAGTTTACTCATCTTCAACATTACCAACCATATGCAAGTTCATCAATATAATTTCAGTGACAATACTATCAAGATTTATAAGAAGAACACTACAACATTCTTTTGATAGATACCAACTGCTTTGAGGATGATTCTACATAGAATAAGTAAGGATAAGGTGATATTTCAGTGCTGGCAGACTAGCTGAACTACATAAATTTGCTACTCGTATTCTAAGATTTTGTCCTTACCTCACTTTTTCTCAACATTCTCATTTAAACTGCTTCCAGACTGATGCTTTTTGACCTTCTAACTGTATGTAGTTTTTTAAACTGTATTTCTGTTTTCAGTAGCTTACACCTGCTTTGATTCTGGATAAAAACTCTGTGGAGTTTTTACTTGCAAAGTATTTTATTGGAGAAATAATGAAGTTTGATGCGTGACACAATTTACTATCATGTCTACCACATGAAAGTGTTTTTAGAAGGATTCTTTCTTCTTACGAACTACTTCCCAATACATAAAATATCCCCACTTCCCTCCCACCCTATAACACATGTTGTAGTCATAATAAAGGGAAAACTGTAGGAACCACACTATTTAAATATAAAAATAGCATAGGCTATAGCAAATCTGAAGCACAAAATGTCTAGGAGTACAATAATAAGTATGAAAATTCAATTCAGCACTTTCCCTTACACCCCTCCCAAACTTAAAACTGCTCATATCCAGTCAGCCCATAAAACACCTGTGAAAATACCTGCACTTACGCACTAAGTTCATAGATGAATCCTTAAGCCCAGGTAAGAGCTGAGTCTACCATATTAACCATTATGTCACAAATAAATTTAAAAAGCCAGTTCAGGTTCTTTTGTTGGGATATCTACTTATAATCACTTTCACTTTCTTTTAAAATTGCTTCAACAAATCTAAAAAAATCACTGTGAGAAGAATTAATCTAAGAAATTAGTTCCACCAATACCCAATATATTGGTTTATGGACCTAAAACAGAACAAAATCATAAAAACTTGCGAAAGCCGTTCCCTGTCAAAACTATACAAAACAAAGAGGAGATTGAAATTCCATGGGAACACTGAACTTTGGACTGCAGTAGGAATGCATGTTATCCCCAGCATATTAGCACTTGATTCCAAACTACAGTTTAAAAATGGAGTTCAGACCTGTAATTATTAATAGATCCTGTTTAGTAATATTTAGAAGACTCAATTTGGTCTAGTAGCTGAAGGACTTACAAAACAGTAACACCAACAACACACAATTTGAGACTCAGTTTACCTCTTTCAAAAAAGGCAAAGGGGTTTGTATGCTCCTTTTTAACATAATATGTTGTGGTGATACCATCCAAGTATTAACCTCATGGTCATAATTACTTCATGAGAACATTAATTTTTCATCTTAATTTAAAATGAAATTTAGATTAATGCAATGCAGTATTACAGAATTACCATAATTTTTAGTATTTTCTTTGTGTTACATGCACATACATATGACTGCTTAGTAAAGCATAACTTTAAACTCCATTTATCCCACTATCTCATATTACAAACAGTAGAAAAACCAACAGAAGGCTTTTCAGGCCAATTGTGTTCTTGGCACTAGAAATTGTTTTCCACAAGGACAACTGGTTTTATTCACACTATCACTGTGTAAATTTGAGACCAGAAGCAGGAGGCAGTGCCAGAACGCTATTTCAATAACTGTATCTCAACACTATCTCAATCACTGTAAAATGAAATTCATGTAACTAAGGAAACTAAACTGCCTGTCCGTTTTGGCTCCCAGGTCACTGCACTGAGTCTCACTCGCTCTACACTTTTACAAATTTCAGTGTGAATACAATGTATTTCCATACATTAAAAAAAGAAGAAGAAGAAATATGGAGATGTTTTAATTCTCCACATACTGGAGCTGCTTGCAAGAGGTCAAGCAGGTGTACAGTGTGAGGACAAGCATGGATAGAGCCGAGCGCCGAATCTGCTCATAGAATCATAGAAACAAGAAGGTTGGAAAAGACCTCAGAGATCATCAAGCCCAACCTATCACCTAGCACCTCATGACTAACTAAACCATGGCTTCAAGTGCCACGTCCAATCCTTTTTTGAACACCTCCAGGGACGGTGACTCTACCACCTCCCTGGGCAGCACATTCCAATGACAGATCAGTCTTTCTGTGAAGAACTTTCTCCTCACCTCGAGTCTAAACTTCCCCTGGTGCAGCTTGAGACTGTGTCCTCTTGTTCTGGTGCTGACTGCCTGGGAAAAAAGACCAACCACCACCTGGCTACCACCTCCTTTCAGGTAGTTGTAGAGAGCAATAAGGTCAGCCCTGAGCCTCCTCCAGGCTACACAACCCCATCTCCCTCAGCCTCTCCTCATAGGGCTTGTGCTCCAGACCTCTCACCAGCCTTGTTGCCCTTCTCTGGACACGTTCAAGTATCTCAATTTCCTTCTTAAATTGAGGAGCCCAGAACTGGACACAGTACTCAAGGAGTGGCCTAACCAGAGCTGAGTACAGGGGCAGAATGACTCTCAGTCACAGAATCACACTGAGTTGGTAGCAGGGTTAAAGGATGTGGCAGATAAGGTTTCTCTTGCAGCATCACAGCTATTACGGTACTAGCGGCATTTTATGAAAAACAGATAGTAAATCCCATTAGAACTTATCTCTGCTGGCCAGTCTGTGAACCCCTGAAGCACAACAGTGTTACCAATGCACATTGTAGCCTTTCGTCAACAGTTTATCAGGTGGCACTGCCATGAGACCATGAGTTCTGACCACATACCTGTGGGTATATGTTGGCATCACCTCATCCCCCAAGGCCCCTCACTGTGTTTTTCAGTCACCCCCTTTGCATAGTATCCACAAGTGATGCAGTAAAAGAAGGCAAAGTACTGTAGCATAGAAGTTTCTCTATCAAAATTAAGAACTTTAGGCTAACTTGCTCACAGATGTACAGCTAAGCACAGAAGTGCAAAGGAGTAAAAAATCCATGGTCAAAAGCACAGGATACCATAAATGTCCCATTCAGCAGCAGCCTGATGTTACACAGAGATAAACATCTCTAAATTTATTTTCAAGTGACCGTGTGTATTTTTTTTTTTTAATTAAGGTGGCTTTTCTTTTTCTTGAGAGGGTTAAGTTAAGCTAATGCCCTAAACACAAACTGCTTAGCCTTAACTGCTAATGGGCTAATTTATTATTTAAACTTAAAAACTTATTTAAAACTCATCTTCAAAATTTAAGGACAAAACCAAATGGGAATGATTTAGGACAGCCACATTCACACTTGCTTTTCTTTAAGACACATAAAAGCTGAAGGTAAGTTCATTTATTGTTTCCAGAGGGCAGAGTGGGGCATCATCAGAGAAACTATTTTCCTTCTTTTTCCGTTTTCCTGTTAAGAGGTTGTAAACGGCACCCAATGTAAAAGCAGGGTACACGGCCCTGCTCAGCACTCCACTTCCACGAACAACACCCGCCTGAAAAAGGTAGGCGGGGCAGTCTCAAAGTTGCTCTGCATCTTGGAAACTATTTCTCCTCTGAAAGAGGCTGAGAACCTCACTCCTCGATACTCGGTAAAGCTTAGCAGTATCGTAACTTTTGCGAACAGTGACCTTCCCACCCTCTCTGTCACAGAGCTAGCTCAGACTGACGGAAGCGGCCGCTCGGCAAACGCAGCTGCCGGCATTGACTCTCGCCGGTCCCCGGCGCAGGGCAGGGGCTGCAGTCAGCTGCGGCTGCTACCCGCCGGCCGGCGAATCCCGCGCCCCAGCCCGGCCCCGACAGCATCTCGGCGGCATCCCGGCGGCTGCAGGTGTGGAGCATGCAATCGCCGAGCCTCTCGAGGCTCCCGCCGAGCTCACCGAGCTGGGGAGCCCCAGTCCGCCCCTGCCCGCCCCCGGGGAGGTGGGTAAGACCCCGGGCCCTCTTACCTGCGCGGCGGTGAGAAGCCCTAGGGCGAAGAAGGAGGCAGCGGTGCCCCGGGCCATCGTGCTGTCGTGGCGCTCCGGAGTGCCGCACCGGGAGGACCGCACGCTCCACGCCTGCCGAACGGCCACCTCTGCGAGCGGCGCGGGGTCCGCGGCCCCTGCGAACCCCGCAGGGCAGGGAGGTGCGCATGGGCGCGGCACCCCGCTGCCGGGCTGAGGGGAGAGGCGGAGAACCACGGCCGCTGGTCCGCCCCCGCCTTCACCGAGGATCCCTCGGGGCTCGGATGGAGTGTGCAGAACGGAGGTGCGCGACGCGCAGGCAGACGTGGGCCGGGCAAAAGGACTCACGGGCGGGACAGGGTGCTCATGAACGAGACGCTCAAGCAAGGACAAGCTCGCGGGCGGGTATGGAGTGCTGAAAGCAGCTAATAGGGCACTAAGACAGAGACAGCATTCTGGCGAGGGATGGGACGCGCTGGCAGATACGGGCCATACAGGCAGGCAATGCATGCAAGGATGGGGCACAATGGCACGAATGAGCAGTGCAGGCAGAGATGGGACATGCAGGTAGGTGTAGCTAAATCAGGAACAATGTACATTAGCAAGAGTGGGATGCAGTGGCAAGCACAAAGCAGACATAGGCAGTCATGCAGGCATAGGGTGTGCATATCCTGAAATTACTCCCCTCGTGCCATGGTGCACTGGTGTGCTTTCTTTGATGTTCTTGCCTACTAAGTCTATGAGCATTTCTAGGACACGTAATCTGAACTAATGTGCTATGTCTCCGGAAGTAAAGGCTTCAGGTGTTTGGCCTGGAGAGAGAAGGTTCTTTCTACAGCTCTCTCAGCTGACTTCAAGCCTTCACTGGAACATGTTGGCTAGTACCTGCAGCATCTGCTAGTAGAACATTCAAAATGCAAGCTGTGGCAATCAAAGCCAAACCTCAGCCTGGATAAATTTGGTTTGGCCACTTGTGAAAATTCATGGCAGCTCCTGTAAATCTCTTGCAAAAGCACAAGAAAATGTATTGTTATTACATAGATTTTTAAAGCTCCCACCATAAACCTATTCAAATGCTCTGTAGCATCCAGGCACATGTATTTGCATACTTGCATTACCCCTGTAAAATATACACCTTATTGAAAAGCCAGGTAATTCATACAGGAACCATAAATGAAACTGTATGCTGATGAAGCAGCATGTACATGGACTAAAGGCTGCCATTTTTCACCTCATCTTTTTTGTGTGTTATGTCAGCCATTGTTGAGAAATTATTTTCCCTGTGCAGAGAAGGCATGTTGGACTTGAGTCTCAGCTCTGCACATGAAAACATAACAGCTTGTCTATGTTGAGATTTATAATCTATTTCATCTAATAACTCTACAACTAGTTATGTAAACAGAAAGGCTATGGCTAACATTTTAGAAATGCTCTTTCAAGCACAGCTACATGAAGCACAGTAGCTTGAATTGAAAAGTGCTAGTCAAGTACAAGTACATCTAGGAATAATCTATGAATATACATGACACAGATGAACTAATGGAATATTTGTTTTCTTTCTAAAGACATACAGTTGAGCAAAGATGTAAACATCATGGAGTTCTTTTTATTAGCACATGATTGTAGAGGTTAACGCCCATGTGTGCATGGTGTGGTCTAATATGGGTCATTAACACTGCATGATCCATGAAACATAATTTGGCTGAACAAGACATCCAATTAGTCAAGAATGAGCTGTTACAAATTACATTGTACAGGCTGTGCTTATCTTTCAAGAAATGAGCAGAACATTTCCTGGCATGATTCTCTGAGAGGCCTGAGAATTCAAGGGAAAACCAAGTTATATGGTAATTGTCAGGAAATGTTTCAATGACAATTGTTTCTATTTACCGTATTAATTCTGTGTTATTAATGTACAAAAGATAAGATTTCTCTGTTTTTACAGTGACATAGTAGCTACGGGTCATTTTACACTCCTTGTCTATTGGAAGTGTACCCTTGTTGGCTAGCAGCAATGTCATTAAAAAAAAAAAATGCTGCTTTTCTTTCAGTCTAGAAAAATGGTAGAATCATTCATTAATGACTAAGGGTTAAAAAGAGCCCTGTGAAAGTGTCTTCCCAGTGGACATGAAGACATCTGACAATAATATTTTTAACTAGAGAAGAGCTTCACAGAATCACAGAATGGTAGGGATTGGAAGGGACCTCTGCAGATCATCTAGTCCAGCCTCCCTGCTAGCCTAGATCAGGTTGCACGGGAAAGTCGCCAGAGAAGGAGACTCCACAAATTCTCTGGGCAGCCGGTTCCCATGCTCTGTCACCTTCAAAGCAAAGAAGTTTCTCCTTAACAGAAATTAAAGAAATATGTAACAGAACTTAAAGAATTGTGCTTTTTATTCTTTTTTGAGACTCACACCAATTGTCAGGCAGAAGATATAAAAACTACACTATCATCAGACTGGAGGTATGAGAGGACTTAAGAAGATTTAATATCTTTCAAGATCTAAGAAAAGACCAAGTCTTCATGTGTAGGGAGGGAATGCACATAAACGAAATTTCCTAAGGACTGACTCTCCTTGTTCAGAAAGAGACAAGCTAATGACTTTGAAGTAAGTTTTAGCATTAGCCAGCTTAACAAGGATATGCTTTTCTTCACATTTAGAACACAGGCAGTGTGTGCTCTTAGATGATTTAACTTTTCCCTTCCAGCAACATTGTCTTAGTATTACAAGATAGGATTGCTCTGTGTCTCTGTTTCCTAGGTAACTTTGTTATTTCTTGCAGAAATTGCAATGTGTGTTTAAACACAGACTTGCAACTCTGAATTTAGATACAGCCTCCAAGCAGGCATAATATACGATAGCTTGATGTTAAATTAAACATTTGAGGCTCTAGGCATTTTTCTATATTGTTCTGAGAACTACACAGCATGTTTGGCCAAAATGCTTTTCTGCATTACAATAGTGATGTCCCGCCACATTCAGTATTTCTGCACAATTAATTCCAGAGGCCTGGGATTTCCAGCAGCTCAGGAACTACGAAGGAAGCTGCATTTCCATTTAGCTACTGCTGGCATTAGTAGAACTTTCATCTCTCCTCTCCTCTCCTCTCCTCTCCTCTCCTCTCCTCTCCTCTCCTCTCCTCTCCTCTCCTCTCCTCTCCTCTCCTCTCCTCTCCTCTCCTCTCCTCTCCTCTCCTCTCCTCTCCTCTCCTCTCCTCTCCTCTCCTCTCCTCTCCTCTCCTCTCCTCTCCTCTCCTCTCCTCTCCTCTCCTCTCCTCTCCTCTCCTCTCCTCTCCTCTCCTCTCCTCTCCTCTCCTCTCCTCTCCTCTCCTCTCCTCTCCTCTCCTCTCCTCTCCTCTCCTCTCCTCTCGTCTCCTCTCCTCTCCTCTCCTCTCCTCCCCTCCCCTCTCCTCCCCTCCCCTCCCCTCCCCTCCCCTCCCCTCCCCTCCCCTCCCCTCTCCTCTCCTCCCCTCCCCTCCCCTCCCCTCTCCTCTCCTCCCCTTCCCTTCCCTCCCCTCCCCTCTCCTCTCCTCTCCTCTCCTCTCCTCTCCTCTCCTCTCCTCTCCTCTCCCTCCCTCCTCCCCTCCCTCTCCCCTCCTCCTCCCTCCCTCCTCCCCTCCCCTCCCCTCCCCCTCCCCCCCCTCCCCTCCCCTCCCCTCCCCCTCCCCTCCCCCTCCCCTCCCCCCCCTCCCCTCCCCTCCCCTCCCCCCTCCCCTCCCCTCCCCTCCCCTCCCCTCCCCTCCCCTCCCCTCCCCCCCCTCCCCTCCCCTCCCCTCCTCCCCTCCCTCCTCCCCTCTCCTCCCCTCCCCTCCCTCCCCTCCTCTCCCTCCCCTCTCCTCTCCCCTCCTCCCTCCCCTCCCTCCTCCCCTCCCTCCCTCCCCTCCCTCCCCTCCCCTCCCCTCCCCTCCCCTCCCCTCCCCTCCCCTCCCCTCCCCCTCCCCTCCCCCCTCCTCTCCTCCCCTCCCCCTCCCCTCCCCTCCCCTCCCCCCCCTCCCCTCCCCCTCCCCCTCCCCTCCCTCCTCCCCTCCCCCTCTCCTCTCCTCTCCTCTCCTCTCCTCTCCTCTCCTCTCCTCTCCTCTCCTCTCCTCTCCTCTCCTCTCCTCTCCTCTCCTCTCCTCTCTTCTCCTCCCCTCCCCTCCCCTCCCCTCCCCTCCCCTCCCCTCCCCTCCCCTCCCCTCCCCTCTCCTCCCCTTCCCTCGCCTCCCCTCTCCTCTCCTCTCCTCTCCTCTCCTCTCCTCGCCTCTCCTCTCCTCTCCTCTCCTCTCCTCTCCTCTCCTCTCCTCTCCTCTCCTCTCCTCTCCTCTCCTCTCCTCTCCTCTCCTCTCCTCTCCTCTCCCCTCCTCTCCTCTCCTCTCCTCTCCTCTCTTCTCCTCCCCTCCCCTCCCCTCCCCTCCCCTTCCCTCGCCTCCCCTCGCCTCTCCTCTTCTCGCCTCTCCTCTTCTCGCCTCTCCTCTTCTCGCCTCTCCCCTCCTCGCCTCTCCTCGCCTCACCTCTCCTCGCTTTGCCTCCCCTCGCTATGCCTCGCCTCACCCCACCTCACCTCACTTCCTCTCTATTTTCCCTTAGCCATTTTCCATCTCCTAAAACAAAGCTAAGAATTTGTTTGCTATGTATGTGCATCAATCAGATTTCACCAGTTATTCCAAAGATGATCTTCCAAGTCCTCAGAATCAGACTCCTTCAGTAATTGTTTCAGAGTAACAGAATATAGTAGTGAAGTAGTAAGCTGTAAAGAAGTAGTAAAACAAAGTCACAGAAATTCATGAATCATCATAGAAAAAGAACAAATTATACACAAATTTAAACATTAGAACTACTTTGTATAGAAAGAAACATTATATTGGTACAGTAGTAGAAACTCACCAATGGATTTATCTTTCTATATTGAAAGTTTATTCAAAGCAGTTCAGAGATAAAGAAACCAGACTGAATTAATTGAATGAAATCTTGAAGCATGAACACTTAATCTCTTGATTTTGGCCTGTTAAAAACTCAGAATTTGACAGCATTTATTTTTCTTAACTTACACAAAACGACTTTCCAAAGTGTTAAAAACTTACACAGCACAGCACAGCTTCAGTGTATTGGGGTAGTGTTGTTTGGAATACTTGCTTGTTTCATGGAAGAAAACCTGTTCTTTATATAAGTGCTCCCATCAGAGACTTCATCTAAAACACTTAACATTCCAAAGTATAATAACACATATAAACTCTGTTGGGTGAGGCTTTCTGGGTGAGGCTTAACCAGCTATACAAGATCTAGGATTAATGATAATAAAAAGTTGTTGAAATTGCCATAGAAGGTTTGTAGACGTTACCAAATCACTTACCATCTGCTGCTCCCCAAAGGATACAGCAGGAGATATTTAAAGTACTAAGATACATAACATTTGTCAAAGAGGGAGAATTATGCACAAGTTATTTCTGATTCCCTTAATACTTTGTCTGTAGCTTCAAAGTCTCTATACTTGTCACATATATTGTACGGATAATTCAGACTACATTTGGTAGGACTATGATTTTTTTTCAAGGATCTATGCTGATTTTTTAAAATATATTTACTTTATCCAAATAAGGAAGCCCCAGAAGTGGAAGTCAACAATGATGACAAAATATGTGGTCACATCTGCAGTAGGAAGTGCTGTTCCAGGACAGCCTTTTTTTGCAGTTCTCCATAGTCATTTAGGAAAAAGGGATGGTGAAGCAAAACAAATCTCCAACTCCCTTGACTTGTGAATGCAGTCTGTGATGCCAGACAGTATACAGACCCAAACTGATGGACAGAATCCAGCAGGTTTCAAAATTACTTGCCAGTATTCTTTTACATAGGGTAAGGTTGATCCATCCCAGGAGAAGTGCTGCAACATCTCAGGGAAGGAAACCTCTCCTTGACCTGTTTAAATATCTGTTACAACCTGTTCTTCAACCTGCATCTGCAATCTTTGGTCTCTTCAGGTGCTGGAGGAAGAGACAGGTGATAGTAAAACTCAGGCACTTTTTTCCTTTTCATCAACTG